>NW_022745460.1:241838-243278 GCF_011630105.1 Anneissia japonica
GGTAAAGAATACAAAATTGCTTGACAACCAATACGCGCTCGTTTTGACGCGCTACTGTGATTTCACGAACTAACACAATCTACTTTGATTGTGTTAGTTCGTGATGTGAGCGACGAAACTTTGAAAGACTGGACAAGCTGGACAGCAAATGATGAAAGAAAATGATAAAATAAAATTGTTAAAATAATACACTAACAGAATAGTCTATTTAAGCGGGATGAATTCAGTTATATATTTTGGTAAAACATTACAACCGTTAGTCGGACACACGATATGCACACGTCGTAATGTGATGAACAACATGTTTAATTTGATTCCTTTTAAGGATATAATTGAAGTGCCTGAACCCAGTTATCCATTGATTGCCTGCATCTCTCATAACACTACAATTTCCGAGAATATTATTTGAAACGAATATTCGCATTTAAACCGATACTTGCAGAATCCAATTACAGATGAAGAATTAAGCCAAATGACACTTTTGAAATTAAGCCTAGTTCTTAATTAGCCGTATAAAAAGTGTAATAAATCGTCAGGATACTGGATAACACTAAGACCCTGATCGAATTAAACACGTTTAACTGAAAAGTACATTATTGTAATTTTTCACCATGTCGGTGTGGGTTTATTGTCGTTAAAATCTGTCACATACAATATGACCTACTTTGAGTGACTTGCTAGCTAGGACAGTGCAAAAATATCTGTCGGCGAGCTGTCTGTTTATCAATGGGGTATATCCGAATAATTGTCTACAATATTCACCAACATCTTCGCCAAATTATATAAAAAGCCGGAAACAAGGGAGCAGCAGTGTCAGATTCCTCTAGCGCGATTGGTTCATTTAGGTCACATGGCACGCATGGCCAATCATCAACGTGTTAATCTACGAATGGTACGCCTAATTTAGCTATGCTAAAACAGAGTTCAGGCGTAGCAATAACGATGATCTACGGTGATTACTAATGTATGGTTTCCTTAGGCCTAATGGTCAAGAAAAAAATAATCTATAAAGAGGTAAACCATTCTGGGTTTTTTTTTTTAAATAATAGGGCTGAATAGGGCTTAATTGCGGTTTAAAAACAGAAAAAAACCAAATAAAAAGCAGTCAAGATTTGGAAAAATAACAATAAGTAATTGTCCCCTACAAAATCGGACAATAAAGTGTTCTTGAAAATTGAAATATTAAATTGAATTTCTTTAAAAAAATAAAAAATAAAATAAAGAAAAAACATGTTTGTAAAGTCTTATATATACCACCCTCTTGAAGTTAGGGAGTTAGCGCACTTTGCTTGATGATAGAGGGCGTAAGACCTCGAAAAAAGTGCGAGTTTAGTAGTACCATGGAGACAATAATTATATATTTTCTCTATGGTTATACAGTAGCTCATTAATTTCTAGAAAAAGTATAATTTATCTACTTGGCTCTTTATTTTATTCTTT
>NW_022745460.1:245168-291457 GCF_011630105.1 Anneissia japonica
AAACAAGATGACGCTTGGTTACAAATTCAACATTTTAATTGCACTACATGTTGTTTCATGAGGTACTTCCTCAGTCGTCAGGTGCTAGGCTCTGAATGCAGCCTAGCACCTGACGATTGAGGAAGTACCACAGACCCCCGTTCTGTTGTTGGAACACGCATAGGCTGAGACGAATGTTATGCACTATAAACATTGACCATCATCATCATCATCATCATCATCATCATCATTATTATTTTACACTCCTACTACTTTTCACACGTGGAAAACTCTATGGCAATTATAGATTACAGTAGGCCGGAATGCAGACACACTGAACCTCGCAGCAGCTTTAACAACATACAATTACCGGTAGAGAATAACAAGTTATATACTTTTATTAGCAGTTCAGAGATGATAATTCAATCTTCAGTTTTCGCTTGCTGTTTGATTACGAGATTCCAGCGGCGCGAGATTCACCTTTGAAACAAAGATGTGTATCAGTTCATTAATCGCACTCGGCTCGGGATTGGTGGCGGTCTGTTGACATGTTCATTTCATTTATATCGATTTGAATAATGCTTTATTATCATTTGTATCCTTCTATTTACCTCCTTTTATCACCCCCTATTCAAAATAATTTTTATGTACAATCCTATTGTTTTGTATTGTATTTATAATCATTATTCATAACCAAATAATATCGTTATCGTCTCCATCGTCGTCATTACCATCATCGTCGATTGTCCGTGTCACCGTCACATTCTTCAAACGCCGTCTCCACCGCCGTGACCAGCACTACCGTCATCAACATCATCAACGTTATCATCAACATTATCATCATCATTAGTATCATGATCTTCATTGATTAACATCAAAGAACAATTGAATATTAAAAGCTTGGTTCCCATACAATCTCTACACGCTATTGCCGACAGCTTCCGGTGATGATGATTGGTCGGTCGTACAGTATAGGGGGAGCCTTTCAATAATAATAATAATAATAATAATAATAATAATAATAATAATAATAATATTAATAATAATAGTGATATTTTAAATTTTATTGAGCTTGTAGTAAGACTTGGTTCACACTAGACTTGTGGTGCAAACGCAAGCAGTGCAACTAAACGAAGTAGATTTACATGCGCTTAAACTCTGTCCATACTATAAGATCTTCGTTGACATACAGACTCATTTGTTTGCTGTACTTTCATGAATATTTATTATCATTCCTGATGATGACATAATTAATGTCGAAATATTGAATCCCAACACGATGGCGTGTATTTCAATACTTGGAGTATGCATTATACTTTCTTATCTGAGATTAATCAGTGGACCTTCCGGTTTTATGAATATTTAGTTTATGTATGTGTGTATTGTATTTGTTGTCTCTTTGTTGTTACTGATTTGGTAAAGCTATGTCCACTTTCTTTGACGAAACAAACTGATGTATGTCCATATGTATTCACGATGTGCCAATAAATGGTCATTATGTGATGTCATCATGACCATAATTATTTAGGTACGTTTAGGCCTACATGTTTTTATCAAACAAAAAATGAGTCTGAATTGGGATTTACGTTAACGCGTCTAGTGTGAACCCATCGTAATGACAACCGACACACGCAGACATCCGTTGTGTTCCAACAATTAAAACAGTGTATAATAAACCGTAGCCACACCTATCATTATTACAAGAGTAACAAGCATGACGTCGTAGTAGCAGACGCATTTCAAATACTTGTTTATAGGGTTAATTAACTACTTCTCTTAGGGGTCTCAACATATATCACTCATCGCACTTGAGTGGCAATCGAGTTCACGAACTTGAAACATCAACTTGAAATGTACTGAGAAGAAAACACTTATCGAGTTTAAAGTTTTTATGTTTTAAAGCAGGTAAATTATGTAAAGTAAGTGATATTGATGTTGATTAGGATCGGGTTATGATGATGGTGTTAATGCTGTTGTCGATAATATAAGGATGGGATGATGGTGACGACGATGATGACGATAATAATGATGATGATAATAATAATAATAATAATAATAATGATAATGATGATGATGATGATGATGATGATGATGATGATGATGATGATGATGATGATGATGATGATGATGATGATGATGATGATGACGATGATGATGATGGTGATAACGATAATGACAATAGAAAGCATAACAATAATGAGGTTGATTATAGTTATGATGATGCAGATGATGATGATGATGGTGAATCTGATGATAGTGGTGGTGATGATGTTGATGATGATAATTGCAATACAGTATAGAACCATACTGATGTTGATGTTTATGATGATGCTGATGATGATGATGATGATAATGGTAATGTTATGATAACAGGAATGATTAAGATGATAATGATAGTGGTGTGATTATGGAACACGATAATGGTGACGATGATGATGATAATGATAATGGTGATCATGATAATGAAAATGATGAAGAAGATGATGACTTCTGTATATCCTTAATTTGCAAACATGTTTATAACCATTCCTAATATTGAATTACAATTGTTTTCTTGAATTCCAAAGAAGAGGTTTATGGTATATCGACTATCAAAATAATGATAATTATGTTGATGGTAGTGGAAGATGAAGATAATGGTGATGATAAGGACGATGTTGATAGTAGTGTTGATGTTGACGACAAAGATGATAATTATATGATGATAAAGATGATGTTTATGTTGATGATTTAATAGTCACGATAATGGGCGTTTTTTCAACACTTATTATTTATCATTATTATATTTATTTCATCAATACTAATCTGGGTGACCTATTTGATAAATGTATTTCGAACATAGCCCATGAAAATTGGTTATGATAATGACAATAATGGCAATATATATCCGTATCAAGGCAATAAAACATAATTATAAAAAAAGTCTATAGCAGAGACTATTATATGATGAATGTTATTTCTACGGCAGCATTTTAGAATAGCACTCGCCAACGAGATGGCTTACGATTTCACGGTAAGTACATAATGCATGTTGCTATCGAGCCTACTTGATGGTGATGAGCTAATGGATAACATACTCAAAGATTTTGTGAATAAACATTAAACAGGCAGACAATGTAAGCTGATGACTAAACGGAAGCTAAATGAGTTTTGAACAGAACATGACCAGTGGATGAAGATCGAATGCCGAACGGACAGGGGAAAAATACACTGTCTGAAAAGCTTTGAAGCCTATAAACTACTTGGATAAAGGGGATCGGAATTAAAATAATTAAAATTAAATAGCTCAATTTAGTAATAATAATCAGGTATCCAAACTACTATATATATATATCTGTCTCTTATACACATCTATAACAAAAGAATATAGGAAACGAATAACATGTATAGACTTTATCAGGGTTCATGAAAAAAATAGCAAAAAGTGGACATACATAACCACTGTGTAGGAGGAGTTAAATAATAATAAATAATAAACAATGCGGATTATAATGAGAGTAATTAAAATCGGGTATACATTAATTATAATAAACAGTTTGTAATGCGAACGGAGATTAATAGTCGTTCCCATATTATGCCGACAGTATAATAAACAGCTTTATTGACCAAAATTCAAAATAAAAACATTAAATATAGAAACATAGCATAACATTTAGGCCACAATGGACGCAAGTATAACATATGCAATATAATTAAAGTATAATGTCTATGGCGAGTTAAATAAATATAATAGTCTAAATGAATCTGTATAATGAAAAAGTATAATGAAAATAAGTGTAGCATAGCTACATCAGGAAGATAGGAAATAAATAAACTGCACGTGAGTTTATTTATTGTGTAGTTAATGTATTTCCTATCTTCCTGTTGTAGCTATGCTACACTCATTTTCTTGATGTAGCTATGCTACACTCATTTTCATTATACTTTTTCATTATACAGATTCATTTTGAATATTAATCTCCGTTCTCATTACAAACTGTTTATTATAGTTAATGTATACCCGATTTCACTGTTCCAAACTAAGTGGCTTCAATTCCAGATGGGCTCCTACTTGAGATTAAGATATTTTTGCTAAGGTCCCACAAGACGACAGTGTTAATGTTAAAGCTCTATGGTTAAAACATACGCAAACACGTGCGTTTGTGGGACGACACGTGTGTTTGTGAGACGCGCGCGTATCCCTAGCGCTGTTCTGATTAGTCAGTTGATAAGTTTGATTGACACTCCGGAAAGGTCGAGGATTTACGGTGTACGTAGGCCTATGTTTCCTAAATATGGTCATGATGAAAACACATGATATATAGGCACATCATGAATATATATGACCATACAGCAGTTTTTTTTTGTTTTTTGTTTTTTGTTTTTTCAAATAATGTGATAATCCGTCAAGGGCTAAAAGAAGACGTATCACATTCATTCATTCATTCATTCATTCCATGTGTGTTCGACGAGTACTGGTGGTATACCCGCAAATAGACATAGTGTGAAGTATAATGCATTCAGTCGGATTCGAATTTTCAACTGACGCGCGCCGCAACCCCGCAATACATCTGCATTTGTGCAGCAGAAGATCCCTGGTTCGAATCTATTCCTGATTGGGGCGTTTTTTACACACTCGCAGAATCCTTTTCATTACAGGAATTTAATGCGCATAGATAGACTAATACATTCACCTAAGTGGAGAAAGAGAGATTGAGAAAGACAAACGTACGCAAAGTGTCTTGGCCAAGGATGCGAGTGAAATAGGCCTACTAGGCCTATACACAGCGAAGTTTCGAACCCAACCTCAAGCTTTCGAGGCAGAAACCCAACCATGCCAACAGCCCCCACCACCACTCATAAAAATACTGCATGCTTAAAACGGCAAAGGAAGGGGCCGCGTCTTTACACAGGTAATGCCATATTCTATTTAAAATCTTGTGACAAATGACACCCTGTGGGTTATCCCTTTCAGGCAGTTGGTGAATGTGGAACGCTTTGCCCGTTGGTAACAAAGTGCCTACAAAAGGTACACTCGCGGTCGGTTCCGCACTTATGCACTAGGCCTATGTCACAATATGCGCCTTCTTAACTGATTTTGTTTTTCTCTCTTTCACTGAATTGCAGTTATACGAATTCATTAGGATTTCTTCAATAGCATGGAATGTTGCGAAATTTAATGACTGAAATGAAAAGAAACAATTTTATAAGTAGTACGTGATTAACATGTCTGATGAATGTTTAGTCTACCATTCTTAAGTAACCCACTTTTGAGTTATAGTCTCATATTCTAGGTCAAAATATCAACATCGCAGTCTATTAGAGCTGACGTAATTACACTTGAAGATTAGATGTAGCGTCGTGATTAAGGTGATTGACTTATAATTCAATGGCGTTTGGTTCAAATCCTGGAAATACCAGAATTACGTGTGTCACGACACAATTCAGTTTTCTAGAAATAATTTCCTTACTTTTTCTATACAGTACTTAATGATCCGGTGGTGTTTATTTAATTAATTTATTTATTTTTGGAAAAACAATGCTACTGTAGTATTTATTGTGGATATTGGATAGCAATGCACGATCTGTTATATGTTGCATCTGTTGTATCAACCTGTTTACCTGTTTGCACGACCTGATGTAGATGAGAAACGTTGTTATTCATATACATGGACTCCCTCCAAATAAAGACCACTTTTAGGACCTGGCTTTCCATGATTTTTAGCAGCCGCTTTAGTCTCTAATTAGAATAATAAAGATAAAAGACATTGTTCATTTGGACCACAGAAAAGTGGTCTTCAATTGGAGGGGTCTTTAATTTAGAGGAACTGTATTACAAACGTCATCTGAAGGTTAAATTATTGCGAGCCTGAAATCTCCTCTAAAACGTTAACATCCTGTGGCCTAGAAGCTTGTGACAAACATAACATTCATAATGTTTATTCTGCGTGTTTGACAATAAATTTCATAATCTACTTCGTTCCCTTTTCATAGTATTCTGTTATTTTTCAATAGATTTCTAATATAAACTTAGTTTGTATAGCATTACGGTGTATAACATTTCATCTTGTAAGTGGTTAGACACTCTTGAAATAAAAATACCAGGGTTTTATAAATGGAAAAGATTAAAAAAAAGTCATTTACCAATTCCTGATCCAATGCTGTACTTAGGCATCGCTATACTTATACTAATCTGGGGTGAATGTAGGGGGGGGGGGAGTGCAGAGGATGCGATCGCACCCCCTAAATTGTATTAAGAAAAACCCAGCAAAACCCCGGTCTAGCATTTTTTTAAATACAAAAAATGGCCTTTATACCCCAAAAATAGGTTGTGACGAATATAAAATTATGATTTTTTTTTATTGAAATACCAGGTGAGTCCTATACTACATGATTCAATCACTATCACAAGGTTTGGATGGGGTTTGGACTGTGTTTTTTAGGAGGTTGCGGGGTTTAGCAATTTTTTATACAAAAATGGCCTTTTTACCCCAAAAATAAGTTGTGACGAACATAAAATTATGATTTTTTTTCTATTGAGATACCAAATTGAGTCCTATACTATGTGATTCAATCATTATCACAAGGTTTAGATGGGGTTTGCACTCATGTGTTTTTGGAGGTTTACGGGGTTTAGCAATGTTTTCTACAAAAAATGGCATTTTCACCCAAAAAGTAGGTTGTTACGAATGGAACATTATAATTTTTTTTTAACTGATATACCAAGCGAGTCCTATACTACATGATTCAATCACTATCATGGGGTTTGGATGGGGTTTGCACTGTGTTTTGGGGGGTTTGCAGGGTTTTATACAAAAAAAAATGGCCTTTTTACCCCTAAAATAGGTTGTGACGAACATAAAATTAATAATTTTTTATTGAAATACCAAATTGAGTCCTATACTATGTTATTCAATCATTATCACAAGGTTTGAATGGGGTTTGCAGTGTTTTTTGTTTTTTTTGTTTTTGTTTTTTTTTTAGGTTTGCGGGGTTTAGCAATACCCTATTTAATCGATTTTAGAGTCAACTAATATCTACAAAATACTCAAATATTATTTTTAAGGGGGAATTAAGGGATGGTCCCTCACTTTTCGTGAGTGAAGAAGATATGCCTGAAAATTGTTGACATGCATAAATGACCCAGGTTTTAACGAAAGAGAGCTGTACAGCAAGAGTACATCGTATTTTAGAGCAAGATGCCGGTATCTCTGCCCACAAACATCTGAATTACCTATAATACTTGACATGAGAAAAAGCGTTCAAAGATAAGATGGGGTTTCGGCACATTAAGTAGTATTTTCTATGGTACATTACAGCGATTAATTAGATCAGTGATGATGAATTTTAATATATAAGAATGTCATGTCCGGCAATCTAGAGGTAAAATTTCCCCAAATTTTACCCCCTCAGACCCAACTGTGGTGGAGCTGAGAGACGTGTGGACTCACAGTTTTGAAGTAAGTAAAGTAAATACATCAAAGACAATGTTTTTAAGTTTTATTTTCTATGGTAACGTACATCACACATACTAATTAGATCTCTATGTTTGCCGAAAATAGCCGATAAAAGATCATGAAAATTTGTTGGGGCTTCATTTTGTCTATATTATAATGGTGATGTGATGATGATGAATTTTAATATTTAAAAAGTGTCATTTCCGGCCATCTTGGGGTACTATTTGCTCAAACTTTTCTCACCTCAGCCCCAACCATGGAGGGGCTGAGGGGAATGTGGTCACACAGCTTCAAGTAGGTCGAGTATATTAAATACATCAGAGAAATTGTTTCTTTAGTTTTATTTTCTATGGTACATCACTCGTATTAAATAATTAAAATCCCTGATTAAAGATCATGAGAAATTTGCTGGCGCTTCATCTAGACAAATGGTGAATTTTACTGTATAAAAGTGTCATTTCTGGCCATCTAAAGGTACTACTTCCTCAAATTTTACATTACACAATTAGATCTCTGTGGTTGCCGAAAATCGCTAATACTTTTGACAATACGTATAATGGTGATGTGATGATGAATTTTTACTATATAAAAGTGTCAATTCCGGCCATCTACAGGTACCGGTACTATTTCCTTAATTTTTTGCACGCACCCCCTAGCACTAAATCCTGCATCCGCCCCAGATACTAATTACAGCCTAGGGGTAAATACCATTTTCTATTATAGGAAAATTACAGATTCATGATATATTAATATTGCTCTGTGATATATTCAGGTCAATTAGTATAGCAATTATGGATTCAGATAAATTGCTATACAAAAAATGTATAAAGTGCAGACAGATACATGATTTATACAAACATGAGTTATGATATTATATAGAGCAGTTCATTTATTAGATCCGAGATGCTGAAAAGGGGAAGTAGTGGGAGGATAAAGGAGTGTTGCTAAAGTAGATGCCCGGAAAACCCGAAAACACTTGTTCGGTTCTAACTAACAGCTTTTGTGGGGAATTTGGACAACTTGATCTAGTGTTCCCCAACCAAAATCTTTATATTACGTAAACCTCGTAGATGATTTTCCATGCAAAATTTTAAATAGTGCCAGTCTGAGGTACTAAACTCAAATTCTAAAAAAAAAATTAAAAAAAAATTAAAAAAATCATTGCACTCAGCAGTAGACAGTCACACCCGGCGGAAGCATTTTTTTAAAAATTATTATTATTATTATTATTTTCTTTGATTTTCGCGCTTCTCAGTTTCAACTTCTCTAGATGATGTCTGCACTTTCCAGTTTCATTTCACAGTACAGAATAATAAAGTAATGAAGTACAGAGTATAGTGTCATGTCTGTAAAAATCATGAAACGAGCATCTATGGCGCGCTACCAATCTCATGATTTCCTGTTTAAACGCATAATTACCACATAATCATAAATACGCCATTACTAGAAAATCTACATTTTCAAACTTGAAAATCAAAGTCGACGGAGGAGGGTGAACTTTCGACCCCGTACACAGCACGTTTGCAGTCCATCAATCACTTTTGAAGCAAACGTAATCTTGTCCTTGATCAACAAATCTACGTAATCTCTTTCCATCGTCACGTGACTCGTTTGTTAAACTACATTCAAAATAAAACGATGAGCATTACTCCAAAATATATATTCTTGTAGTTATTGTAGTGTCCTGTAAATTCAACAAGAAAGTCCTACTGAAAGCCTAAATGGTGCAATGCAATTATTCTTAGCAGAATGGTTTTCAAAAATAAAATGGATATTGCATCACCAAACATTCACAACCACATGGTTAGCTCTATTTATGATTTATTCGTTGTGTGACTGTCGTATAATGTGCTTATCCTGTTTGCATAAGCTCAATATATATGTTAGGCCTAGATCTCGGGTGATATTGCCTTTTTGTAATTCTCACTTTAGGGTGAGCGAAGACGTCCGCTTACCGTCATCCATTAAAGTTACTAATGGCAACGATAAAGATACTAGCATTATGACTAATAATAGTTACAGTAATGTAATTACAATTATTTATCACCGTCAGGTCATCATTGTCATCATCATAATTATAATTATCAGCTTCATAATGATCCTCATTATCCGCCTAGTAATATTATGAACGTCATCATCAATTATATAAAACCACGTCAAGGAACATTTATAGCCTTATCCTAACATCTTTTAAATAATTTTAGTTTTATTTAATGTGATAAACTTAATTTTAGAGTATTTTAAGTATATTTAAATATGTAGGTTAATATAAACTTTTAATGTTTATTGTAAATCATAATATTTTGCAAGCAGTGAGAACAATATTGAGTTTAGCAGTTAAGTGTTTTGGAGTCCCTAATCTCCATTGCTGACACTTTTTCCCTCGTCTTTGTTGTTTTGTAGCCGTTTTTACAACTGAAAAGAAATGAATGAAATAAACAAAGATTAGTAAGTAGACTATGTCGACGTCATATTATGTTTTGTGCGGTTTGCAAATTCTAAGCGCAAGCTCCAACCAAGGAGGTATACAAATAAGTTTGTTACCCCCTTCCTTTAACAGCAAGACTTATCTTACAACCAACTCTTCTCTTCTTGTCAAGAGATATTCACAATGTCTGCACTTGTTCGAATGGTGATAATTCATAAGTAAGCCAAATGTTAAATGTATGTGTCATCCATAAAACAGTTCATACTTTGAGTGCAAACCTCTGTTTCGGTGTAGTTCGTAAGTGAACCTGTTCAATTGTTAGCCAATATCTGTTTCTTATGATTCGGTTGGCCTGTTTTGTCAATTCTTCACGAAATATCGTCCATAATGTAGGCCTATTCGGAAACCATGAAGTTGGCCAAGACTTATAAACCATTAGTCTGTCTTTATTCCATTCATTGATGTGCAAACCAATTCGTTAAAAAAAACTACGATTTTGAAGATATTTGTGTGCCTTTTCAAATTCTGAAGAAAGGTGTGTGTCTTTGGAAATTCTAAAGAAACTGTTGTGCTTTTTGAAATGCTGAAGAAACTGTTGTGCCTCTTTGGAGTTCCTCTAATTTCGAATTACTGTTGACGGTGAACTTTGTCAAACACCCATTTCCTCTCACTATTCCATTGCGCATGTTCATGTCTAACTTGACAATGTATCTACAACTATATTCCCATCACAGAGGCAGATGACTACTGTCACAGATGCAAAAACGACTTTCATAGATGTCAGATGACGACGTTTAATAGAGGTAGATGAGGACTTTCATAGATTCCAGGCAACTACTTTCATAGATGGCAGATGATGAGTTTCATAGATGACAGATTATGACTGATGGCAGATGACGGCTTTCAAATGCCAGATGAGAACTGTCGTGGATAGCAGATGATTTGCATAAATGGTAGCAGATGAAGACAGTCACAGATGGCAGTTGTCGACAGTCATGGGTGGCAAATGACGACTTTCATAGATGGCAAATGAGAACTGTCACGAATGCAAATGACCACTGTTATACACGGCAGATGACGACTACCATAAATGCTTATCAAGATATATTTTCAAAGAAGTAATCTCCAGATGTTAGTCACTTGTCTACAACCAAATTTTATGTGGCAAATTACATTACATCTTGCATCAAAAACTCAGAAACAATATTAAGTGTGGAATGTCTAGACAATGTGAGGCTATTGAAGCTTTCGTGATGTTACTGTTTGATGTCTGTCATTGCCTTTAGTATTCTCCACCAGGTTTATTGCTTTGTTTGAGCTTAAACGTCATTTTGAACTTCCTACACTTGAGAGCAAATACAATACTGGAATGAATCCCCAAAGTATTTCATCCCTACCGACTTTTGTCAAGATTCGAAATGGTCTCAGAAAGATTTTGATAATTTAGCAAATGTTATATTTATCTATTTTCGACCAAGACACCGCTCATATACAGAGTACAGTATAATTGTAAAAAGAATTCACATCTCTGCAAGGCTTTAGTTTCACGCAGTTTCTGAATAACCCATGGCCGATAAACACATAAAAGTGCTTTTTAAAGAACTCTTCAAAAGTCACATATCTCGGAGATTCGCCTGGGGTATCGCGGTAATGTTTCTGAATAAATAATATACAGTGCACACATACACAATCTATGCCGGTGTAATGTACAGAATAGTATTGTTTACACTAATCAACATACGAGAATAATTATACAGTAGTTTCTATCACAAAACTTGCATGCTCAAATAAACCAATATATTTTTTTTCCGAATTTGTGTTTTCAATTGAAAGTTGATTATACCTTTGTGACCCTTCAAATGAGCAATTAATTAAAAATAAGTGATGTTTTCAGGGTTGTTCTGGACATGAAATATATCTTTAATTATTACTCTAGACTGCACAATGATTTATCCTGATAAGATTGAAAGAAACAACAATTATGATGACGATATGTCGCGCGATTAGTCCCCGCAAGGGGGATAATATTGGAATGCATTGGCAAGTCTTGGAATATGCTTCCAGCATCAATTTACTACCCCTATTAAATGTGCTGCATATACTTTGTTTTTGTAAAAAATTATCACATCAATTACGTGTTTGACATCTTGAAACACTTTATTTCTTTAAAAAACTGACAGCGTGTAAAGAAGTATACAGCAAGTAAAAAGCATCGGCTGATTTAGTGAAAATTCATCACATTGGCACTGACTATTAATTCAACCTCAGTTCAAAGGATTAAAAGAAGACATAACTCCAGATAGGCCAAAACAAAATAAAAAATTAACCTAAATCTATGAAATCTACAAATGAAAAGCATCATGGTAAAAATACAGAGACATACATTCAATAGCGGAAACTACAGGGCTATCTACTTTTCAACATTTTCAGAAAGTACACTAACAATCGAGTAGGGTGTATTTACACTTATTTGAGAAAGATAAAAAAAAAATCAAATGATCTCAAATGTATCTGATTATTATATTTTGTACTTTTTAGAGGGATGGGAAAATCAAATGATGACCACAAATGCAAACTATTATAATATTTTGTACTTTTTAGAGGAGAATAGGGGTAAGAGGAAACAGGTGTTTTGTACTTTTGTAAATGATATATTTTAAAAAATGACCCCATTTGGAATAGTAGATGGTAAAATGTGAAAACTTCGAATAGTTATACTCTCCCAATTTGAAGTCAATTTTCATTATTTGCAAGACAACATACTACATTTATCTTCAGTGACTAAAAGACAAAACAAATAAGCAAAACACAACACATATTGGTTATGATAATTAGGAGTAAAAATTATCCTACTCTATTCAACAGATAATCAAAATTTTTAATCATAAGTAATAAACATACGTCTATACATCTCAACCAGTTTTCAAATGGATGCTCAACTACTACTGTATGTTTCAGTTTTTCAGTTCATTACATTCAGGTTTATTAAACGTACATGTGACAGGTTGATTGGATGTGTCATGTGACTTATCAGGTGATCATTACATAATCATGTGATAATGAATGAGGTACCAGCATCTCTGTGCCATTCTCAATTTATAAATAAGGATATTATACTCTACGTGACAGATCTATCAGGATGTATCATATGACAGTATTATCAGGTGATTATTATTACATCAGGTGATAGATACATGTATCTCTTTTCTGTCGTAAATGCTCATAAATATTCAACAGTCATGTGACAGGTTACCACATCATCATGTAATGGTTTTATGAAGAGATATAGAGAATATATTTAGTAATAAACTTTCCAAATAATGTCTTGGATAGGATTGATATGTTTTTTTTTACTGATAAATGAATTTTTTTTATTTAGATAATAGCAATAATAATATGTAATTATTATTGTTGATTGCAAAATCTAAAACCATTGTTACTAGATGTATCAATTGTTTATTATTATTAAGTAGATATTTTGCTTTCATTTTGATTATTATTGTACTATTACAGTATTATACAGTATTATTACAGTATTATTGGTACCATTTGAAGATTACTAGAATTGAATGAATTCTTTTAATATTGAATAAACTTTTAACTGTGGTACGAATAGGGACAACATTATTTAAACCTCGGCGCTATCACAACCTCAGCGCTACCAGAAGTTAAGCATTTCTGTGATCACCTAATCTGTATCCACATCCATATCCATTTCCTGTACATTGGCATCGCTGATCGACACATCTTTCTCAGTTTCTTCTTTCACCGTCACTTTCTCCTCCTTTCGGCTGCTGCCACCATCACTGCGTCCAGTTGATTCTCTCCTCTCCTTCTTCTCCGTGTCTTTATCATTGTCAAACCCTTGCTCCTCCTCGTCGTAGTCTCGCTTCACCTTCACGTCTTTCTTCCTTTCGCGATGTTCAGATTCTCTGTCCCTGCGATCATCGCCACGGTCTTTGCGATCATTGCCACGGTCTTTGCGATCATCGCCACGGTCTTTGCGGTCACGATCACGGTCGCGTTTGTGCTTCTTACTGCGTGAATCTCTATCACGACTTCTGTCTATTTCACGTTCTCTGTCTTTAATCTTCTTCTCTTTCTTATGCCTGCAAAAAAAAAAAAAATATTTTACTTGACTCAATAGCAATTAATGATACATTTTCTGTATTGAATCTGAAAAACGTAAAAAAAATATCAAAATCAATATTTATTATTCTGTCCTCTTTTAATATTGAAGTTCACTAAAAGGTAGGAATGAGTCTGCATATCAAATCATTCTGTACCGCAGTTTTCTTGCAGGGGACAGTAATTATATGAATGCAACTTTGTAATTAAATCTGAATTTTCTAAACCTTACAATAAGATAAGGATGAAGCTTGGAGAAGTAGGCTGACTATCTGTTGCTAGGCAAAAACGATTAATTATGAATTAGATGTAACTGTTCATAACTTGTCCTAATAATACATCACATGTCCTATTGAGAATATTGATTTGTTCTGCGAACAACGGATAATTTGTAATTTAATGCTGAAATTATGTATGTTGGTTTTAAATGTAATGTTATTAAAGATACAGTTTACAGTTTAAAATAATCAGATAAAAAAATTCAAATATTTCTTTATTTGTATATTGAAGTACAGGTATAAGTTAATTATGTTTTAGGTTTAAATTTAATTCATAGATGAAATTGTTCTCACTTAATCAACAGACATAAAATAATTCTTTTCCTAGATTCTTTTCCATAGAATGTAAATTTGCTGGTAATAAATTTGAAAGATATTTTGTAATATTTAGCAACTGCAAATTAGTAAAAACTCAACTGAATTCATCTGTGTTTGATTAAAATTTAATATATTACAGAATTTAAACAAGCAATGAGATTTTTAATTGAATTTGTAAGGATTTCTTTTTATTATTGTGCTGTGGGTATACATATACTCACGTGTAAGACCACTGTAGGCTTAAAATAGCAAATTACAATCGGAAAACATAGGAATCGTCTTATAAGTGCGACATACAAACTTTAGATTTTTAAAATCATATTCTTCTTTTTGTGCGGATTGTTCGTATCATGCAAATTTACTACTGCATTAAAGCTGATAAAATGTTAGTCGGCCTATGATTGAATGAACGCAATTTCAGATACTGGGGAATAAGATTTTGATGAACATTTAAAATCTCATAAAATGGTATTAATAGGAAGATTAGCTGTGCATTTGGCTCCAGTTTTAGCCAGCTAGATGCAGTATCAAGATCATAAAAAGCAGCAAGGAGTATGAATTCCAACAGTGAAACGGGAGGGGGGTCGCCTTAAACCGTACGCCCAACATCCAAAAACCTTTTCAAGCTCGGGGATTTTCTTATAAACGGGTCGCCTTTACGAGAGTATATATGGTAGATAATTAATTACCATGTGTGGAAAACTCTTTTCTAGTGTTTACATCAGTACGTATTACTGGTCTTATTTTTACCCAAAACTGAAATAAGTAAAAATTTTAGCAATAGGTCTCTCCGCTACTGTAAACATGCTTTTCATTGCTGTTATGTATCTCATCATTTTGTACAGATTTATTATACATTTTTGTTTTTTATTATTAAATGCAGTGTATATAAAATTATACAGTTGAATAATGAATGGGGAGTATCCTTCTTTTTTTTTTTTGCAGTGGTTTATACTCTTTATTTTTAATACTATTTTTGATATTTTCAAGAAGTATCTGTGTAAATTAATATAATATAGTAAAATTTAAGAAATACTGTATAATAAACTGTTTTTCAAGTGTATTGTTACAAGAACTGTAAACACTCTTCTATTTTCGCTAGTGGTTAAAGCGTTAGAAATGAAAATATCGTATTTGCAATTTTTACTCCTAAGTTCTTAGACTGATGGGAAAAAGATTTAAAAATGTTTTTTTGAGGCTCAACCTAAAGTTAGATGTTCTACAGAAGAATTATATATTAATATTATTGTAGAAAACAGCGAAAATAAAAACAAATGGGAGTACTTCAAAGAAAAATATATCATTTCGGCTTATCATCAGCATTAAAATGAAAATTTCTGTCTTGCAATGATAAATACAGATGAATCATAAGAACTTTTTTGATTTGTAGGGTAAAAATAGATTTTTTTTTTTTTTTTACTAGGAAGATATTGAAAATTGACAATATTTATGAATCATTGGAGAGAATCTCACTTATTAATAATAAATAACTCACCAATAGATGGACTTCGTTTAGAAATTGAGCTTTGGTCATTTAATGCTTACTATACAACATCAATACACATTATAGTTGCACAAAAAGATTTCTGTGTCATCGGTATCAAATAAAATCATTGTAAAGATTGATTGAAAGAGGAATTGCCAAATGCATTATATCTTCAATTATCACATAGTCGGATGTAAAGCCAGGTTTTGTCAATTTTAAATTATTTTCAGAGCTTTGAAATGTAGGCCTAGGTTCTATCTAACGAGCGTAAACTGTTAGCCTTGGGTAGCTTACCGTAAGAATATCACAAAGTAAAATTACATTTAAAGAAAGACGAGAACATCAATGATGCAATAGCAACGTTTGAGCTTTGCCACGGTGGGAGCTGGTGTGGTTGTGGGTTGTGTTGTTACATGTACAGTACCTGTCCCGTATACACATCTAGATGTGTATAAGAGACAGCTGTATCCAAATCCATATCCACTTGCACAGCGAGAGTTTTGAACCCCCGACCTCGAGGTTGGGAGTCCAAACCACAACCGATGCGCCAACCACTTCTACTTCTAAACTGTATCAATTAGTTTATATTCTTAGGACTCGCAAAAATAATAAAACAAAAAGTACAAATGTAGCTTTACTACAACAGCAAAGATAGGCAGAGGAAACATACTGCAGATAAAACACACTGTGTTTTAAAATCCTATATTTTCTGTTTGTTTTCAAAATTCTGGATGAACCTAACTTACTTTGATCGTCGTGGTGACACGGACCCTGATCGAGAACGGCGGGATGGTGGTGGTGATTTGGTGTATGAACGTCTCTTGCGATCTCTGTAAAATAACCAAAAAAAAAATATATATATATATATATATATATATAAAATACATATCCGGTTATTTTTCCATTATCATAAATTTCAATTTCAAGACTGAAAAATATATAGTCGCTATCAGGTTTCGAAACCATGACCCTGCAATAATGGTTTGGGTGCTCTACCAAATGAGCTGAGCTCAAGTTAGTATAATGAATAATGATAAATAACACAATGATTAAACTAGTATGTTATGTGATCCACTAGATATACAGTAGGTGTTCATTCAAACTAAAATTACTAAATAAGATTGACAAGAAAATCTTTGAATTTTAACAAATATGTTGGTCTTATTTTTATATATCCTGACAATTACCCTAACTACGCCAATAAAAAATATTTCAATTATAACAAAATTAATGACGCCAAATCAATACACATACTATGGCTGCGATGCACTCATTTTTGTCTGGTATGACAGAAAATCCATGGAAAGATCTCGCGTCCTGATTTTGTGATCATGGACTCATACGGTCTGTCGTACACAGGTAATAATTGAGAAGCCACTGACTTTATTAGGAAATTAGAAGGAAATCCTTGGACAACCGTTTTTTTTGTTATAAAAAAAATCAATGCTTGATAGATTGGAAAGGGAAGTCTTAAAAACGGTTCATTTTACGTCCATGAAAATTGCGAGGTGAAGATCGTTCACTGCACAGTGTACACAAGATAATTGAGTACAGTAAGTAAATGGAAAAACAGAAAGCATTGAAAATCCAATTCCAATGATAGGATTATCAGGCCTGCCCCTGACAGTCTAATGCATCTGATGATTAACTGCTAGTAGCCTTCACGACAATAACTGATGAGCTTGTTTTAAGAAGGGTGCACCAGATAGAAAGGTACTATCAAACTAGAGTTCATAAATTCCTTTATAGTACTACAGTACTTCAATTGTTTGATATTATTCTAATTTTTTTTTTCCTGTCCATGTCTGACAGGGGGGACTTGGGCTCGTAGGCCCGACCTGGAGGAAGGGTTTGAGAGGATGTTCCCCCTCCCAAATGAGATTTTTTTTAAGAATAGGAACCTCTGGATGGCCAGAAATGACACTCTCTGATTGTGACAGACATGTGTTGGCTTGGTGTGGGCCTATTTTCATATATTTTTTAGTCCAACTGCCCGACGAGCTCAGTCCAATGGGGGGGGGTCTTGAGCTGTCCGGTGGGGGCTTAAGCCCCTGCTATCCCCTCGCTGGTGCCGCCAGTGCCTCCAATTAAAGACCATTTTCGGGACAGGGGTTTCCATGGTTATAGCAGGTCTTTAATTAGAATAATAAAGATTAAAGGCATTTTTTATTCATTGTACATAATTATTAATTGATTTATTTATTTTTTAAGCTGTACAGTTCTCTAATTTTAATTATTCTGTTTAGCTTTAGGGATTGTTTACTTTTTATGTGAGGGTCTAATGCATTGACCTTTAACCCAGAGGCATTTTAGAAAAAAAAAAAAATTAATTTAATATTTTTGCATGCTCCAAACCAAAAAAGTACTACTGTTTTGTTATAATCATGTAAAGATAAATGATTGGCCCTGGAGGGATTTCATCAAGTTAATTGTCATGGTTGGATGCACAAAAATATTTTTTCCAGGCCTTGTCCCATGATCATCAGCCATCGCTGTTTTGGGTCACCCTCGGTAAATAAAGTTAAAAAGATGAAAATAAATAAAAAAAATTTAATGTTAAATGCTCTTAACATAACTCAATTTATGCTTTTTTCTAAATGTCTTTGTTGTTAATTCTAAAATAAAACTTAGTTGTTACAACAGTACTATGTTTTCAAAATGATTTGATTATAATCTGATTATTTTATTGTGAATTGTACAGTATTGCTCTTTATGTGATTAATCAGTGCCTTTTTCAAATCTCAGTAGTGTTAATTTCAAAACAAAATTCAGTTCTTACTATGTTTTTAAAACGATTTCATATTAATCTTATTGTTTTGGGGTGAAATATGAATACATTGTTTTATTATTGCAATGTACTGAAATTATTCTCTTGTAATATTTCTATGCATTCAACCCTGCATTCTCTAAATCCCCGACCACATTTCTTTACGCCAAGGAGACAATACTCATTATAAAGGAAATACCGAACTTGCAAATCTGGTATATAGTTAGAGGGTGACTCACTGCTATGGAAAGTGAATATAATAAAAAACTGAACCAACATTAAACTAATGGTTGAATTTAACTACATTGATGGCAGTATAAATTCCAAAACATAATATTGTTATGCTAATCATACCAATATCGTTGCATAAAAATAAAATACGTTTTCTTTCTACCAAATTTCATATTAGCATCAATGAACAATTTTGCATCTTCATATTGGACGCTTGCTTACGGGTTTACGATCCTAACATTGAAATCAATAGAATAATCAAAATAAACGTAATTTTTAACCAAATAAATGGTAATTATGAATCAGTAATTCAAAAATCAATTTTCCCAACTGCAGGATGATATTTAATGTTTCTTTGTTACACCACTCTCGTAAAGATTCATCATAAATGACAAAACAAATTGAAAGAGAATACTTGAGCATAAAATCCAGCCAACTGAAATTAATATCAATATTTCAAAGAACCTTAATAATCACTGAGAATCTATTTATGAAGCATCTACAGTACAAAAAAAAAAGTGAAATAAGATTAATTTTCTAAAATTCAGTCACAATACTGTATTTGGTCGAATTAATCAGCATAGGTTAAATCACACAGATTGGAGATATGACAGTACTCTTTCCGCGAAAAGGAAAATAGACAGAGGTTGTATTGGGCAACCTCTGAGAAAATCATTCAATGGGAAGAGGATAAGATGACAATCAATGTTCAGAAAAAGGTAATATAAGGCAGGTTAAAGACTCTCGTAGTTCCTAATATGGCGGCAAATATACATCACCCGTCTAAATCTTCATGGAGAATTTCAGTTTTTTGGGCCATTACATTTTTTGAAGCATTACAGTAGCAAGTACTTAATGTCCGGAAGTCCAATTTCCAAGAAATTTGAAATAATTCAGTGTTGTTCCAACTGTTACATTATTAAGCATCAATGACGGCACCTTTATGTTAGTACTCTGAAAAAGCCATTGATATTTCTATACTGAGGGTCACCCACTGTGTCGTGTTTACAATTTTTCTCATTATAGGTTGTGACTATTGTAATACTGATTGTGCCCTAACACTGAATCAGCAAATGGAGGACCAACATAGTTTGGACATAACTACTGTACTGTATGCTTCAAGAAAAATATAAATAAAATACGGTTCAAATATACACAGTTTTTCAAAAATACTACAGTTATTTCTAGCGATAAAACTATTCTAAAAACATGTTTAAAATAAAAGTAACATCTACCACAAAACACTAAACCAAATACAGTCTCCCTCCAATTAAAGACTGCTTTTGGGACTGAGGTTTCTACGGTCTTCGGCAGCTTTGGTTTTTAATTAGAATAACATAGACACAAGACAGTTAATTTGGACAACAGAAAAGTGGTCATTAATTGGAGGTGGTCTTTAATTGGAGGGGTGACCTATACTATTATAGACTATTATAAATTTTTACTGAACCAGGTTAAGATGAAGATGAGGAATTGGTAAATCAAAATTATCAGACAGTGGCTGGTGACAATAGAAAAGTGGTCTTTAAGTCGAGGGAGACCTTTACTCTTATAGACTATTATAAATTTTTACTGAACCAGGTTAAGATGAAGATGAGGAATTATTAAATCATAATTATTAGACAGTGGCTGGTGACAATAAAAAGTGGTCTTTAATTAGAGGGAGACCTTTACTCTTATAGACTACAGTATTATAAATTTTTACTGAACCAGGTTAAGATGAAGATGAGGAATTAGTAAATCAAAATAATCAGACAGTGGCTGGTGACAATAGAAAAGTGGTCTTTAAATAGAGGGAGACCTTTACTCTTATAGACTATTATAAATTTTTACTGAACCAGGTTAAGTTGAAGATGAGGAATTAGTAAATCAAAATTATCAGACAGTGGCTGGTAACAATATAAAAGTTGGTCATTAATTAGAAGGAGACCTGCACTATTATAAACTATTATAAATTTTTACTGAACCATGTTAAGATGCAGATGAGGAAATAGTTAATTATGATTATCAGACAGTGGTCGGTGACATGTTTAAACATTGTGTTTGTATTAACAGCTGCTGCATTTATCCTGCCTAATTTGTTCTCATTCTCAGCTCCTTAAAGATGAATGCTGTGTTTACAGTGATGTCATGGTCCGCACTTTAGTTTATCCTTCTTGACGTCAGCCGCAATGAAAAAGCTCAAATGTGAATTTCATACGAAGGAAAAGGATTTCGAAAGGATATAAGATAGGGCTAAAGTTAAGGAGGATATTTTTATCGTCATTTTACCTGCTGAGCTGACACCCGGTACATATTGAAATTACAATGACACACAATTAATTATAATTTTTTATGGAGTCAATCATACCGTCATAATTTTACCTTCAATGTTTCTATCCCCAAGTGTGCAATACATTTTCAATACAACCTGTTAAAGCTGATATTTTATCCACCAAGCATAACAAATTCCTGTATATTTTAGATCTATAGTATTAAAATATTAGCATTCACTACCCTATCTTCTGGCACCGCGACATTTACCGAAAGAGCATATGTTGGCGTCTTTTATAGCCTCTACGCAGGCAAGAAGGTATTAATAACACAATGCTATGTTAAGGTATGCTTAATGGTAGGTTTGGCAAAATTCATTGCTAGAAATGTGCTACCAAGCCTACGGATAAATCTATATCTAATACTCTAAGCTGGAAAAGTGATAAGCGGGGGCGGTATTGTATTTTTTATTTTTTTTATTTTACTCAATCCCACTCGATGGTCGGAAACAGGCAAAATTGCAGTTCAATACATTGCATACAGTTAACCAGTGGCATATCTACAGCAGCAGGTGCGCAAGGGGCACATGCAACCGGAAAAAAAAAAAAAAAAAAAAAAAAAAAAAACCCGCTACACAGTCACTCTAATTGAAAATGTTTGAAGCAAAAAAAAAATAATCAAAAATTATTTCACATCACCTTATTTTGCTAGCTAGATCCCCTCACTTTTAATCATCAAGCCCTTCAATTCACCTTCGCTTCCACTCAGGGCTGGAAAAATGCATGATCGCGCGACCGGCCGTACAGAAGCAGGCACCATAAATGCCTAGGAGGCATTTTGGGGAAGAAATTCCAAAAAAAAATAAACTGTTTCGCGAACTTATTTTTTTAAAGATCATCTGAAGAGACAGGAAAAAAGAAATAAAAATAAAACTTTATATTCTTATAGCAAATATTTTTGCCAAAAACATCCAGACGAAGGAGTAAATAAAAATAAAATGTTTTTGGTTAATGTAATCAGTGTAGTAACTGTCTCTTATACACATCTAGATGTGTATAAGAGACAGCACAGAAACATGGAAAATATATATAGAAAAGGGTTTGGAAAAAAAATAAATGTATACTGAGTATTGAAAAATATTTCAAAAATCTTGTGGGAAGAAGTTTTATTTACTCTGACTTTTGCAGAGACAACACCAAGGATAGCCCACGAAAGTCTAGAAGAAGACTTGTTTCCAGTGGGGTCCTTCTGGTGGTGATTGGACAGTACACCGGGAGACAATCCCCTACTCTTTTCCGAAGAGTATACTGTGTTCTTGAATGTGCACATGGGCCATAAATACACAGTGGACCAACGGCTTAAACGTCTCATCCGAAAGACGGTGCGCTATGTAACTTGTATTTCAGCCCTCTAGCTGAAACACAAGGAGAGGCAGCGATGGGAATTGAACCGGGGACCTAGAGATCTCCATGGTTCAGCACACACACAGTGGCTACCACCAGATTAGCCGACTGAGCTAAGCTGCTCACAGGTAGACTGTATTTACCACCATTCCAACAAAAATCACTGACACAGTTGACTGTATCTACCACCATTTCAACAAAAATAACAGACATAGTTGACTTTATCTACCACCTTTCCAACAAAAATCACCGACAGTTTTTTAAACAATCAATTCTCTTATTATACCAAAGCAATTGTACACATATTCATCTTCATATTAGACAAGAATTTTTTATGCTCTTTTAATAGCAGATCCTTTTTCTTTGAAAAATCATCAGATGGTAGAAATAAAAATAAAATGTTTTTCTCAAAAGCATCTAGGCAGATTTATTAGACTTGAGTAGGATCACCCTACTCTAAAATTCGGCGTTTAGTTTGAAGAATAGCAGGAAGAAGGGATCAATATTTTCTGGTGCTATATAAATTCGACTACTGTATAGCCTATTATAACACTCACCAACTTCTAACTATTCTTGAGCTGTCTTCCAGTAAAACTTGAGTGCACATGGCCCTAGGGTTGCATTTTCGTCTTTTACTTTATTAAAAAATTATTCATCAAATGAGTATTACTTTTAATCTATTTTTAGTATTTTATTTTTCCGCTGCAGGGCAGGTAAAATTGCTGCGCGGGCCAAATTTGGCCTTCGAGTCATCTGTTAAGAACCAGGGGTGTGCACTACAGTCTGTCAATCTGCTATTATGAAAGTTAAATTAAAGGTGAAACGGAAAAATATGGCTCATATGAAGGCAATTTTAGGAAGGGTATAGAAGATAAGGAGCAGCCCCTGATCACCTGTTAGTGTGATATTGTACGAGTGACAACTACACATCTTATAGTGTACACTCGGTCATAAAAATTACGCGAATCGAAAGCATTGGTACGCTTCCTGAGCTCTGATTGGTTGCTCATTTTTTAGCTTCGTAAAAAGTTGAAAAGCTGAAGCGAAAAACTTTGATAAAAACGTGAATGCCCATGAACCGACGCTTTTTGATTTGCACGAATAAATTTTGTCTAGTAGAAAAAATGCTTAATGCCTGTTGCTACTCGGCTGCATTCGAATCGAAAGCATCGGTTCGCTTTCTGAGCTCTGATTGGTTGCACATTTTTAGCTTCGTAAAAAGTTGAAACTCTAAAGCAAAAAACTTTGATAAAAATGCAAATGCGCACGTACCGATGCTTTTGATTTGCACGGATACATTTCGTCTAGTGGAAAAAGGCTTTATGCCCGTTGCTACTCGGCTGCATTTACTGTACATTTAATCCGTCTGCAAGATACGTAGGTGTAAACAAAAGGTAATTAGATCATTGTAAAACCAGCGTAGAAGGAGAAATTGTTTTTCTAAATAGTCGAACTATCCATGAAATGTCAGGGGAAGTTGTACGACAGCAAATTTAATACCAGAGAGACCGAGAGTGCAACCGTGCGTTTCGCTTAAGATGCTAGAAACGCTACTTTTCCGATAATTTGTGGAGATTTACAAATTAGCATAATCAATTTGACCGACTAATTTTATGCCTATCAGAAGCTGTTGGTAATTTCTTTATCATATATTCATTTTTCGATACGGTATACCTTTGGCCATCTATCCACTTAAGCAAATGTTTGATTAATAGTACTGGTAGTTTTTTCAAACACAATTATTTACAATCACCTTTTAATTTTAAAAATATGTTCAGTATGCAATTTAATCAATAAAAAAAGATATGAAATAAAAGTACAATACTGTATGAGAAAAAGTGATATGAAAAACCTCTAGAAGCTTGGAGAATATTAATTGATTTTAGAAAATATTTATACAGAATTATTGATTTTTTTGCAAGTGTGAAGTCTTTGTTGATGATGTCATATTGTCAGACAATGTACATTAGTGTATAAGTGCAGAATTTACAAGATAATAAAAATAATGGCATTGAATAAATGTTAATATTCGACAATCATACAGCATATATTTACATAAAGATATTGGGCATATGTTAAATATATTTTTTCATTCAGCTATGCCAAAATATCCAGATATAATACAAACGGAATTTAATAATGTTGCTACGAACTGTGTTTGCCCCACCTGACGAGTTATCATACTGAATGCTTAGTATGTTCCCAAATGTTTGCAAAAAAAGAAATTCCCACCAGAATCACTGAAAAAAAATTTCAATATTGGAAGTAATGAGGGGCAAAGGAGATATGCACCAGTGAAGCATTTCAACTAGCAACTTTTAGATTGTTGTTCTCACACTCTGTTTCAACTAAGGTACACATATGGTATGGTATGTCGAAAATTCTAGTCAAAGGAAGATAAAAAATAAAAATAAATAAAATGTTGTTTCCACTTAC
Source organism: Anneissia japonica (assembly GCF_011630105.1). Lineage (NCBI taxonomy): Eukaryota > Metazoa > Echinodermata > Crinoidea > Comatulida > Comatulidae > Anneissia > Anneissia japonica. The sequence goes on from NW_022745460.1 coordinate 270,312, forward strand.
AATAATGGTTCTGCCGTAAGCGATTAGATCAGGAACAAAATAAGGATATATGTTTTGTTTTTATTTAGGAATAAAATACAAATATGAGGTCAAAAAAAAAAATTAGACTAATATTGTGCTATTCTTTCTTTTTTTAAAAAGTACAGGTGTGCTAACTGGCCAAAAATTAAAATCGTATCATTACCGGTAGAGTAGCAGGTTCATGAAACAACAGTTACTGTACCTGAAATCAACCTAAGAAGATGTGGTTTCTTTTAAATTAAAGTTCATCATCAGGATATAGAAATACACTGCCAAGTTAATTACAGATAACAGAAACTCACTTAGCAGTCCTTTATCTTATTCTTATGTATAATTCAAAATTAGATACTGCACAACTCAATTATAATAATGCAAAATTCAGACCTTTCATTGAATCCTCCCATTTAAATTAATTTACGCATTCAATTCAAAAGCTGTTTCTATACACACAATAAAAAAAATCTACCGCTCTTATATCAACAGCGGCTGAAACAAAAAAAAAATGCAATAAATATTTACTGAAATGTGATCTGATGGTTATCAGCAGTTTTCAAGAGAGGTTGAGACCAAAATTATTACTGTCAACTGAGTTGTTGTAAACCAAAGCCGAGACTGACAATTAAAAATTGAAATGGTCATCTACTTCATAAGTAAGAATTTTTGAATTACGATCATGCATAACAGGATTAGTTTTTTTTTATTTTTGATGATAAAAATCATGAACATAAAACAGCTATCATAAAAATATGTAGCAATACTGATTAAAACATTGTGAAATATGCACAATTTAAACAGAGGGTATTATGGTATTCTTAGTTGAAACACTGATAGAAGAAAGCTAGTGTTTCTAAAGCAAATTTTTGATTAATATGTTGTTAATATTTGTATTTTCTCAAAATATTATTAGAATCTTGCTGGTGACGACCACAGAAAGGTTGAGTCAAAATTAGTATTTTGTATAGTACAGTTGAACTTGCCTAAGTCAAATCCAAAATGCCATTGAAATATTATTTTTCGACTTAGATAAAATTCAACTTAATACAGATTAATTAATTAATGGAAAACACAACAATTTGTCATGTAAAATAAGATCGACTTAGAAATTATTTGACTTAGGCATAGTCGACTTTTGCAAATTTAACTGCCCGTACTATTTTTCTCCCCCATATACAGTACCTGTACTGGATAGATGTCATTATTACATGATTTTATTTGTTTATAAAAATATTTTATACTTTATTTAGTAGGCCCTAATTAATATAAAATCCTGCTACTACTGAAACTGTTATTATAAATAATCTCAGAATATTACTTGAAACAGAATATTTTTTTGATTGGATATTGAAATACTCTTGTTTCTGTACCACCATGCGATTATTTACTGTAGTTTTCTCATCTATATTGATTGTATATTCAAAACTTACAGGTAAAGTGTTTTAATCAAACATTTTGCTGTGACTACGTAAAATTACAACAAAGTAAATATGCATCTACTCTATCAAGAAAATGCTATAGAAATATATAATTACCATTGGTAATCAATTAGATAAACTTTGGAACTTCAGATTATGTACAGAATGAAGATGGTGTTGTATACTAATAACTCATGAATTATACATAACTTGAATACATAACAAAAGTACTTAAGGTTAAATGAAAGTACTTTAAGGTTCTCTTGTACTTTTGTGTTGATACTCGAATCTAACAGCCTAGATACCACGTCACTGTTTATTGTTACTTGGTGTAAAGTGTGCCTATTGTTGGTGCAACAAGACGTAGTAGTATTTTAAATAATTCAGTTCATTCATTCGTTCATTCAGCTGAATTGCTGTCGGGCTTCAATGACGGCACTCTAAACAGCTTTTCTTTAAAGACCTTTTGTAACTGTTGCACGTACTCTATGGACCATACATTTATGTCTTCCTGTACTTTAATAATCAAGTACATTTTGCATTGCAGGAAATAATAAAAGTAATCAATAATACCGTCACAAATTTGTCTGAAAATAAGAAATTACTGTTACCGTACAGTAATCGATGATAACACATGATTTAATTAGATTACATGATGATGATGATTGTGGTGTTGGTAATGATGATGATGATGACAATAATGATGATGATGGTGATGATTGTGGTGTTGGTAATGATAATGATGACAATAATGATGAAGATGCCAATAATGATGATGATGATGATTGTGGTGATGACAATAATGATGATGATGATGATAATGATGATGACAATGATGGTGATGATGATGATGGTGGTGATGATGATGATGATGATGATGATGATGACGAAGTTGGTGGTAATAGTGAAAATAGGGATGAGTATTTATAAAACATAATTCCGATAATATTGATAATGATAATGTAATAATGATGATGATGATGATTGTGGTGGTGGTAATGATATTGATGACAGATGATGAAGATGGCAATAATGATGATGATGATGATGATGATGATGATGATGATGATGATGATGATGATGATGATGATGACGAAGTTGGTGGTAATAGTGATAATAGGGATGAGTATTCATAAAACATAATTCCGATAATAATGATAATGATAGTGTACAGTAGTTAACTAATAATTGATAAGATTGATAAAACGATAACAAAAATAACAATAATAACTGTAACATTTTAATAGATAATAAATATTACTCGTTTTATAATGTGATGTGACAGTGGATTAACAAATCCAAACAGAGATAATACATCAAAGAGAACAAGGATGGATCAGACTGTTTAATAAAGAAATAAATGTAAATAATAATTGTGATTTGAATGAAGTGTGGAATTAAGATATTTAAAGTAATGCTACTTTTGTATGCTACTAACAACCAGGACAATTTATTAATTACATCTATTTACTGACTTTGCATAAAATACAATATCATTAAGTAAATGAGACACGGTTTAAAAGGACCATAATTCTGGATGCATAGTAAAGTTTCATTTGCATAGACGGCAACGACGAACGGATGGATGTAAAATGAGGCAGGCTTAACGACCATCTGTTTATAGTGTACTTTACTGCTTTACATTCGGTTTATGGAAAGCTTTGTTTATAACACAAATTACCACGCTGTTCACTCAATCAAGGTTTAAAAGGTTGTCACACGTCGTTGACAGGAATATGCAAATCTTCACTTTACCAGTCGGCTCCTATGGTCATTTAATGTGTCGGAAAACGAAAGGATAGGAGAATAACAAACACTACTTATATTTTTGTCAACATTACTTTACGAGGGTTTTGTGTTGTTTTTCCGATCCATTATTCTAATGTTGAGTGTAATATTCAAAGAAATAAAAAAAAACAAAAAACCCAAAGTATTCTTATGGAAGAGAATAATAAAGATGATAAAATAAATTTTTTTAATTTCAGATTTGTGGTTGGTGCAGCATGCGCAAAGCTTTCATTTGAGAGGTTGGGGTTCCAATCCAAGGATGTTTATTTTGAAATTCAATCATGATAATGACTTTATCTCGGCTGTGCTGAGGCAAACAACGTAGCTAATGTTGTTGTCGATTTCGTGATATCATTTGGGAGTATATTAAACACCTCTGAATTACCTGTGAAAATTTCATGTCTCAGGAATGAGTGGTACCACCTATCATTAAGCACAAAACTTAAAATCTAGTGACTTTACGTGGTAAAAACGTAACTGTCAGATTACGCAGCAAAACAACATACCCACAATGAAGATACGTTTCAAGTTACGTTTTTTGCCATGGAACGGCCAATCTACAGTACATTTATCATTTCCCGGAGGAGATGGGTATGGGCAGGCTTTGATTACCTTGAAGTTGAGTTGTTCGGGTGTTCTACATACTGTACATCCGAGAAGATTGTCCGTTGCATATCTCTTTGTGACTTCAATAATAACGAGTAATAATTCAAAATGTAAAGAGCGCCAAGGAATTATTCAATGTTCTAATATTATTATATTTAATAAAATCAATGTTAAGTATGTCCTCAGAAAAAAAAAATGTTTTTTACATCAAAATTCACGTCACAAACATTCAAGTAAATTACAATCGCACAATAATACACAATATAAAGAAAAAAAAAATGTATAATAGAATCATTATAATCCAGTCCAAAAGTCTGGATATTACATCGATAAATATAAAAAAAATATTATGCTAATTTCAATCGCTTCAATAATTTAATGCCATAGCAATTATGATACAATAAACACAAGGGAATATTACTAAGTTTGGTAGGGGAAAAAAAAAATCCAAACACTGTCGCTACTGTACACATTGCTAAAATAAACATCAGCTTTAAAAACTAAATGGATAAAGCATTAGTCTGCAAATCTGTGTATACATTACGAGATTTGCAAAATTAATGCTTCCACGGAATCAGGATCGTCAAAGCTCAACCACAATCATTTCACCGAAAAGTACACGCCAATTATCAAAACTTAACAAAAAATACGCTAATGACGACCCCTGGAGAATGATATAGCGAAATAAAGGAACAATCATGATGATAACGAAGAAGTGTGAAGTTGATGAAGCGAAACTAAATCCTTTAGATGCGGTGAATTTTGCGTCTAATTTGGCACAATCCGCACAAGCATCAGTTTGTTATGAATGTAACTTGGAAAATAATAGCCATAACTAAAAAAAAACTCTCTCGTCTATGTAACTTTTAGCGACATTGATTATGTTGGAAAGGACCGCAGTATTAAAGGATTATCACCGACTGTTCATAATATTTTTATTGTCGTGGTCATTTTTGGTAAAGTGCTCACTTCAAAATTTATTGGGATCAAATCCCACTTGAGGCATAACAGTGCTTTTTAATGAAAAAGAATCATACAGTTCCCATAGTTGTCTAGAATATTGTAGAGTGCATGTTTCGTTTGATTAGAGTTTTCGTTACTTCGTGTGTAATTTTGAATGCGTTAACAATGACTTGTTAATTGTTAATTTGACAAACCTGCGTCAAATAAACAGTTAGTCTAAACCGTATTAAGGGTGCATCAGCCGCGTCCAAAATTTGCAGCATTTATGGACAGTACTTTACCTCAGTGGTACGGCATCTGAACAGTATCTGAGGGGCTTTCAGTAGGTTCTAATGCCGATAGGGACGGCATGATTTTTGTCGCATCATAGGCTATACCATTCATTCAGGTCTCAAAAACAACAGTCAGTAGAAAATTGGCAGTGCTATGACACATCACATTCAATATCCCAAAACCAGCATACCATACTGTCACTAAATGTTAAACTGATTTAATTATCATAAGAATGTGGCAATATTATAGGCATATACTTTTTAGTATACGTTTAATCACAATTTCGGTAAATATAGTTAGCCAATTCCAGTAAAAAATGACCTATCATTTTAAAGCTTATAATAGAGAATATGGATAGGCCTGAATTAAAATTAAAAATTTTCTTGTTTTGGTATAAAAACTGAAGTTTGGTTTTCAAATGATGAGACTTATATATGGCACACACCAGTGTTATATAAATGACCATTATCATGATTTATCATTATCATTAAATTATTATTATCATGTGGATTGTATAATTAATTATGTACAATATGCAATACCTTAAAAAACATCTCTTGATAATAAAATACAAGGAAGTATAGAGAATAAAGATAAAATATGGGGGGGGGGAGGGAAAAAGAAAAATTGGGATTTAAGAAAAAAAGGCTTACTGTATGCAAAGAAGACTTGTAGATGCATTTGATAACATTATTATTAAATAGATAACCACTTCGTGTACATAGAGAATTTAAAGGTGGCAGCATACAATTGTGCAAAAGATTGTTAAGAAGTGGAGATTGTCAGGCCATGTATAGTAGTAGCATGAGTGATGTCGATAATAATAGATGGACTGAAAAGGGTACTGATTAAAATTACAAGGGTTGAGGTCGAAAAGTAAGGAAGGCAGGGAAGATGGATGAATGAGATTAACGAATTTTAGAGTTATATGAAAGTAGGTTTGCTTTTTAAAATCAGGATTTTTCTCTCGGTGAATAATGTAGCTCTAGACAAAAGTATGAATATGAAATACTGTTTTAATATGATTTGGACAAATGAAAGTTTGTGTTTCTTAAGACCAACTTATCCAAAACCTTGAAAATCTAAGGTTTGGTTATTTTGTTTATGAAAACAGAATCTCTCTTCCACAAGAAGTCTGTAATAATACATTTCAATATTTAATTATATTGGTTTTGAAAAATAAATCCGTTTTTCGCAAGAAGCCCTTATTTTGCTTTTGAAAATAAATCTGTTTTTCACGAGAAGCCCTTAATACATTTATGATGTATAAAAAGAGCACCTTTTAATTTTTAATCACAGTACAGTATTTAATTTAAAATCTGAAAAATGTTCTGATTTGTCGGTTGCTAATTTTGATCGAGATTCAGAAAAGTTCTTGTGTTCGATGTCAAATATGAAACGTGTAGGCTCCTGGCACCTTGACCTCTGATGATTAGTGCCAACAAATTTTTACAAAAACGTGATGCAATAATAATTTATGATGTAATGATGATGTAATAATGATTTATGATGTAATAATGATGCAATAATGATTTATGATGTATAAAAAGACCACCTTTCAAGTTTTACAAAAACGTAATGCAATAATGACAAAATGATTATTATTGTTTATTTTCGGTAAATATTTTAAGCCGCTCCAAAATTCTTTGTTTCTTCCGTTTTTTCATTAAATTTAATTTAATATACTAAATACATATTTACACATAATATTTTCATAAATATATAAGTAAGTATATCATTTCGTTACATATTTACATATTTTAACTGGACTCTAGAACTAAGCCTGTGTATACATTTTGTCTGTATTTAACATACAGTAAAAATTCAGTCTTATTGCTTTATTTAAATATTATCAAATATTATTATAAACTTTAACGATTACATTATTTCATATAAATATATTTTTTAAATAAATATCGAAACAATTCTAATTAATTAAATATAAAGTCTGAAAGTAAATTTCCGTTGATTAGATCAATAAAAATGGACATACAGTAGTAGTATCCTTATCTATTCATTATTACAAGAATAACATTTTCAATCTTCTACCCAATTTTAGCTGGAATTAGTATCGACCTAGGCAAACCTTGCTAAAAAGTTACACTTTCTTCATCACAAGGCTTTTTCTATGAATGGAATGACCTGTTTGAAACACAAACTCCAGTTGTCTAAACCCAGTTCCGTTACGAATTTAATCGTGTGGGAAATCCACTCATAAACATTTACATTGAGTAAGGGAACTTAAAAAAGAAACTTGGGAATACTTACTCTGCGTTATGCAGACATTTCATGTTAAAGAGATTTACAGGCGTTGAGACTTTTGAAAATTCTGCCCCCCCCCCAACCCCTAGAGGTATGGGATTCCATCTCTTCCGCTCCCCCTCTCCCCGGAGAATTTTATTACTAAATGCTCGAAAATGCATTCAAGATCTGCATTTTTTTCCTTGATCCTATCCGAGAGTGCTTTATAAAAAAAGGACATCCACAGTGTTAGTGCAGCTAGATGGTGATGTTACCATGAAATTTTCAGTACTGTAGACGGAGACTACATACTGTATATTGTATCATATGGGCATTACATTTATGCGCAAGTCTTTGGTCTATAAGCATCAGAGCGTGAGACAAACCCTAAATGCCTAAGTCTCACAACAAATGCGCGAGACTTGGTATAGGTATGGAATACTTCTAAGTTTGAATCAACAATTTATTAATAATAGGTCTACTGTTATTTTTGCATATATATAGACAATTAAGTTGACTAGTAACAAATTATTTCAAAAGTTCTGTATTAAAAATCTAATCTTACTTGATGCTTTTAAAATTATTTAATTCAATATATATTTGTTTTGCGGTTCCCCAAATTAGGAAAGACATATCTTTAAAGCCCTGTCACGACTATCGTATTTTATTTGACAAAAACATGTGACATGCCTATATATGGTCATGATAACATCACATTATGACCATATATGGACACATCATGACTATATATGGACATACAGTATTTAATAATAATAGTCTGGATAGAGTTAAGTTTCAAAGATAACATTTAATTGACTATCTGTTGGGTTATTATTTCATTTTACTGCAAGAAATATACATACACTACTACCCTTGTAGGCTATACTACAATAAAAATTTTAAAAAAGACCTTTACCTAGTGTGTGTATGTCTGTGATGTCTAAATAATAAATATACTGTACTAAAATGTAACTGATATAAATCTACATTAGAAAGCAGGAAAATACTCGTCTCTAGACTCATGTCACATAAATGCCTCTGACAATTTTATAAAAGCGGAAGAAGGAAAATTGAAAAAAAAAACGACAAATGCCTAATACCTGACGATTTACCGGGCGAAATAAAGTTCACATGTATGAACGCGAGCAACACCTGCCTGCAAAAATCTGTGAAATTTGTTTCTAAGGAGTTGAAACGGCAATTGAGTCCGGCTATTAATGGTAACCCCAGGGTCTAATACAATTTAATGTGTATTTTTATTTCTCATATTTTTGGATAATAAAGGTGAGATGTTAGAGTGCCAATCAATACAAGATTGAATGTTGAGCTGCTGGCCGTAAGGGAACCATAAACTACGTGTCTTTGACCTTACGAATTGCATTAGAGCTTAGTATCATTTTAGAATTGATCACCAGAAAATCACTGCATAGTTAAACAATATCATAATAATTAATAAATAAATACAATTAATAAGAAAGGCATAGTAGCACATAGAAAAATATATATAATTGCAATTAATTTTATGATCACTTCGATGAAGGCTTTTGCTGTAATAAAGTAAATTAAGTAAAAGTTTATGGTAAATTAATTCTACTACATTTAATTGGTGTTAAAAAAAATCAAGAAAAAAACTTGAATAAAAAGTGAATATTTATTGTGATCACGATTATACCGTCTAGTTTTATGATTTATTTTTGTAAATAAATAAATAAAAAAATAAATAAAAATAAATAATATAAATTGATAAATAAGTGCTTTTTCAATGAAATGGATATATTTAATGTATCACATATTTTAAGAAAAATAAATAATAAATAAATATTAGTAAATAAATAAATCTTTGTTTCGATGAAATTGATATATTTAATGTATCACATATTTACCCGTGTGTTTTTATACAAAGTTTTTTTAAATGCATATTTAATTATCTGTTGAAATATACTTTAATATTAATTATAAAATGATAGTCAATTTAGAGCAGAGATCCATTTACTGTATTAAAAAAAATAATGTTTTTAAAATTGAGCTGACATAAAAACAGCGCATTCAGCAGAGAGAATGATGTAAAGGTTAGCAAACAAGGACATCTGTGTAAGTAATGCATTCTATGAGAATAATGTTCTATCAAATTTACTATAATTAGTAATGTAATTTTAAATTAATTTTTCAACTGAATAACTACAGTGCAACATGGACTGTAAAAATTGTGTAAAGCAAAGCGTTAAATATGACGAGATGGAACACATATGCTGTATAGTGCACGGAGAGCTAGTTTTCTGATATTGAACGCTCGCTGGTAATTAAATCCCGATTATTACCGTTACAGGTACCTCTGGATACGAACCAGCGAACTATCCTATTCAAAGCAATGCCAATTAGCGCTGCTCATCAAGGTAGAGTACTCACGAAGTACGTACGCGTGACACCGAAGCACGGAATTAAAGACCAATGAGCCTAAGCTTTACAATGCATTCATCAAGTGAAACTGCTGCAAAAAAAGCAATCGAAAATGACCAACATCTATTCAACATAATTATTTAGGGTTCAGCTTGGAAGTTCACCTTTGTTACGTTTGTTAATAATGTGTAGACAGACTACCATGGGATGTACACGTCACTTTTAGCCTAGAAAACTCGTGCTCAGGTTCAGAAATCAGCTCCCATACTACTTTTCTGTTCATAACAGGGCTTGGCTTGGCTTCTCAAATGCTATTAGTTTATGAGAACAAAGTCAAACCATTTCTGTTGAAACTAAAGAGGGCACTCTTTAGATATAATAAAAAACCAAACCACTTCTACAAATTTCTAACAACAGTATTTTCTGACATTACCGTAAAACCTAAAATGGAAGCGGTAAGCTTCTATTTCTTTAAGATGCTTGGATGGGCTTGTTTTCAAGATGGCCTCTTTTCGAGATGGGCTCCTTGTTGAGATTACAGTATTTTTGCAAACTAAAGAGGAGGCTTTCTTTTCAAAATGAATGCTACAGTATACATTTTTTAATTTTTCATATGGAATTTGAAATTTTGTTTAATATTTCAAAATTTCAACCATGGTAGTACAGTACAATGACATAATATTGATACTGTAAGCTTTAATAATCAAAGATGTTATGTTAGCATGAACTATCTCAAAGAAGCCCATATTAGCTGTATTAAAAGACCAAGGTTTTCTTTTCGAGATTACTCTTGCAAAAACTGAAGAAGGGAGGGCATCTTTTTGAGTTGGCCCTCTCGACATTAAGCCCATGGTGCTCCTATTCGATGTTTTAAAGTATTTGGACACTAAATTCTTTTTTTTTTTTAAATAAATAGCTGTTATGAGAATTAGAATTCAAATATTGTAAACATGAATGCACTGTAGGAAATTATTAGTTAATGATTTTGAATTGGTATCATTGGCAAGGTTTTCCTGGTTGAACAGCTTCTACAGTACAGCATACAGAATAACAAATTGATGTAAAAATGCTTTAAGCTAATTATTGTAAACTTCAACCTTAACAGGTTGCCTGAAGGTTGGTTTCGCAAAACATTTGCCAAGGATGCATTAATTTATTTTAAAATATATTAAAACGATAATGATTTGTGAGGGTGCTGAAGCTGATCACATTAGGAGCCCAACACTTACAGAACAAGCTAAAAGAAACGAAAATAAGCTATACTTTACAACACAGGTGGTCAAAGTATGGCCCCTGGGTAATTTATTTGCGGTCCACAAAAATGAATTAAAAATCCCTGTGTGTGCGGCCTGACAACCATTCATGGCTAGAAAACACCTTGTTTATTAAGGCCTGACACCGATTATCTGCAAAACGTAATATTAAAACTGAGCATAAAGTGGCATAAAAGTGTATATAAGGTGTTTGAAAGTGCACTGGAAACATCAATGTTTGGATGTGGCCCTCAGTGTTAAATAACTCCAACTATTTTTATGCCCACTCCCTGAAATAACCCTAAATAAGGACATCAAGTGGGACAACAATCTTAGGGGGCGAAAGGATTAGAATTTCCAATGTGTAAACATGAATAACGTACGCTACGGAAATTAAATAGTTAATGATTTTGAATTGGTATTATCATTGGCAAGGTTTTCCCTGGTTCAACAACTTTTAGAGTACAGCATACAGAATGGCAAATTGAAGTAAAAAGGCTTTAAGCTAATCATAGTAAACCGTAACCTTAACAGTTAACTTGGGGTTCGTTTCTCAGAACTTTTGCCAAGGATGAATCAATTTATTTTTAAATATATAAATTTACGACAATAATTTATGAGGGTGGTCAACTAAGCCAAAGCTGATCAATCATTAGAGGACACTCAATACTTACAGAGCAAGCAACATGTGGTGGATTCAGGATGTGGCAAAAGGGGTACTCCCAAAAAAATCTCTAATTAAGTGTGAAATCACTTAAATAAAAGTTTGAAAGGCGGTTTGGCATAGAATTTTACTTTCATCAGTTTATGAGCTTCGTAATTTGGAGTTCGAGCTGCGTGCTGACCATTCTCGGCCGGCTGTGCTTAGAATATTCCTGCTATGTACTGTCGACAGGCTGTGAAGTGGTTCGCGACAATAACAAAATTATGCGATGCGGCTGCTTTCACCATCAATGACGCCAAACTTTGGTCGCCTACTGACTAGATAAAAAAAAAACCCAGGGTTGTATAATTATAGTAACATTCCCCTTATCACACATCCTCGTCTGCTGTAATATATAATTAATGAATACTATTACAGTGTAATGTGAATTAACAATGCATAAAAAGAAAAAACACATCTTATTCCACTTTATGGAAAACCAATATTGGTAGACCAAAATTGACTAGACAAAATTAGTGTCAACAGAAAAAAAAAATCAATACAATTATATAACATAATAGATAAAAAGTTGAATTGTCCAGTACAAATATATAATGTTTCTATGCCTTGATATCAAAGAACACAAGAAAAAAAACCAATAATAAAAATATAAACTAAATTATAGTCTGGAAGAGCAAGGATTTTTTAAGCTCATTTGCATATCACTACTAATGATGAAACCATCGCCTTGGCAACCAGCTTTGTAATGACTATGGAGATGGACGTCAGCAACATGGTCAGGATTTACATGGCAATGACACTGCTAATAATAAGTCGGAAGAATTTATTGTTAATATCCGATGTTAATTATCTTTCTAATAAGAATCTTCAAAGAAATTTCATTTGTTTCTAAACAAATGAAATTTAAATATATATGTTAGAAAAATAAAGTGTAAATCACTTATAAATGGTTTCTATTTATAGGATCTATCAAAGGCATAAGTTCATTATCATAAACAATCTCAAGCTAAAGGTAAGCTATGAAAATAAATACATTAATTTAGTTTCTCATTTTAACTCAATTTTAATGATTTGTCAGTCCAAAAACAAACAAAAAATCTTAAAACAAAATATATGTTCTAAATATACATACTAACTGCACACTAAAAATTACTAAATTCACCATGCATCACAAAACAAATTTAACTTATTATGGTCATACACGATTAATGGACTTGTGACTATTACACGGATGCCTGGTAAAGTATGAGTTGCAATATGGCAGCAGATCCAAGAATACAAAATTAAGTGGCAGCGAGACCTAGCGATACAAAATTGCACCGTATGTCTATGGTACTTTTAGATGTTCGAAAATGACACGCTAAGACTTAAATTTGAATGTTACCTTCTTTTTTTAACCAATATTTTTGTTTAATTTTTAAAATTGTTGGGACAGACCCGGGCCACTGTCCTCTGAATCCACCTCTGCAACGAATGCGTAAACAGAAAAACATATGGAAACCGAGTGCCACAGATATGTTACAATGGCGAATCCTGCAATTCAAAATAGGAAGGGGGCCAGGAGGGACTTTTACAGATAGTATGGCTGAGGTAAGAAAAATTTTGATTGTGGCACCTCTAAATGGTTGGATATGACACTCTCTGAATATAATTTTCTTTTTTCCTTAATTTTTTATGTTGAAAAATTCACCCTTGGATCAGCACAGTGTTAGATAGGAGAAGAGGAATAATGAAGAGAAAGAATTGGATTGGATTGGATTGGAATTATTCGGTGTAAAACCAAGGATAGCCCACGAAAGTCTAGAAGAAGAAGACTTATTTACAGTGGGGTTCTTCTGGTGGTGATTGGGCAGTACACCGGGAGACAATCCCCCACTCTTTTCCGAAGAGTGTACTGCGTTCTTTAACGTGCACATGGGCTATAAATGCACACAGGGCCAACGGCTTAAACGTCTCATCCGAAAGACGGTGTACTATTTTAACTTGTATTTTAGCCCTCCAGCTGAAACACAAGGAAAGGCAGCGATGAGAATAGAACCGGGGACCTAGAGATCTCCACGGTTCAGCGCACACACAGTGGCTACCACCAGATTAGCCGACTGAGCTAAGCTGCACTCAACTGATTAATTAAAGGTAGAGTAATCAAGAGCTTGGACAATTTTAAAAGATAAACTGTTATCTGATTTCAAAGAGAGTAATGTGAGAACCATAGCAAATTCTATTACCTGTTGAGTGAAATGTAAAAGTTTAATATAAAATCATCTTCAGTGTTTGAAGTAAGCAAGTTCTGCTTTGGGGAAGAGGGTGGCGATGTTGCAATAATAAGAGATGATGCCAGCAGGTGGAATGCCTGGTCCAGCTGTTGGACAGCCAAGGTAAAATTTGTCAAGGTAAATTGAAACATGTTGGGGCTAAGGTGGGTGTGGACTCTGGCCCATCTGTCAGGGAACGATGGACCACCTGTTTTGGAAAATCCGGTGCCATCCCTGGCAGTAATTCAGGTGCTGATTTTAAGGAAAACTGATGGTAAGTTTGAAGCTAAACAAAAAGTAAACTATGCTAAACAGGAAACCGTAACTCTAAACATGGATAACAATAATCAAAACAGAAGTGGGACAACAACCATGAAAGTGAGCATCTTAACACACACACATATCTTAAAAAGAAATTTATTTTAAAATCAAATATAAAAAAATATAATATAAATAAAATAAATAATAAAAAAAAAATTTAAATTAGTGCTAATGGCTTTTCTGTCTTTTTTATATATATAATTTGGTTATTATATATTAATGCCTGCGGCACACAAGGTAGATAGTTCTGAAAAGATCTGCTGTTTATTTCGTTATTTGTAATTTCTTACTTGGTGTATATATACAGCACATTTTCTTTAGGTTACCAAATTTTAGGTTTTTCCCTAGTCACATGCCTAAGTGTTGCTGCCATATTGGCACAGGAGCAGGAATCCCTAAGGCTGGGTGAAGAGAAGCAATGCAGATAAAGTGCCTTGCTCAATGACACATGCAAAATGCACAGCGAGGGACTGAGACCAAGACCTCAAGTTTGGCAAACCAAACCATTCCCACTGTGTTAAACTGCTTGCGTTTTTGGTTATGTCTAAATGCGATGAGCCCATTTGTTGATTAATTCTAATTTTTTTTCATTTCTAAGTAAAAGTATTCTATTAGTAAATATATGGCGAGTTGGATGGCTGAGCGGTTAAGGCAGGGGCGTCGCAGCATACAGCCACACTCGCCTATGGTTATGGCGGTGGAACAATTGTTCTCGAAAAAGGACTATAAACCGTAGGCACAGTGTATAATTTGGCTAATGTCACGAGGACCCCCAAGGGGAGAATCAAGTTACTGTAAGAGCTAGTCCACATCTCAAGTGCTTTGAGAGCATTTCAGTATAAAGTGCTATATAAATCTTATATAAATCTGACAGCATTACATGTACAGTAAGACTTGTATATGCTATAGTGATTTTTAGTTTTCTTCTTTTTTTTTTTTATATTAGCATGTGAAGGAATGTTGCAATTGCAAATAAGCCTTTACATTAACACTCTGCCCGCCAAACACGGAGATCTCCATGTTTCAGGTTCTTTAACAAAATCCGATAGATGGGTTAATTACAGACATGTACTAAACAATTTGAACATTATATTCAGTCTGGACCATAAGTATTTCACTATTTGTTTGATTACATTAGCGTAGAGCGGTATTGATTTACTTTCAGGAAATCGCGATTATCTCAGCGTTGTGCGAAATTGCGTAAATCTACTAAAGTGAGTCATTTTCATTTTACTGTTACGGGTCACAGATTGTGATAATAAAGTGTTTGGTACCATTGTAAAGCTAAAATGTTTGTAGTTCTTGTAGTATTCATTACATGTAAATCTGATCACATATGCACTCTCAACAAGCTTCGGAAAAGTGTTAAAATTTCCTAAAAATCTGGCGGTAGCTGACACTATTTTATCAAACTCCTGGCGGTCAGAGTGTTAACCAATGATTTTTCATCTTTTCACCATCCGTGGGAACATCATGATACCAGAATTGCATCATGGACTTTGTGCATTGATTGAGTGATTTAACATTTAGCTTTAACATAAAAGAACAAAATCTAGCTACGAGCACAATCTAAAATAGCCACAGAAAATACCACAGAAACTGACGCTATATACACAGGCAAATCTTTTCCCCTACCTGCTGCGACCTCTCGACCTGTCCCGATAACCTCTTGGTGGGGTTCGAGATCTGTCTCTGCAACAGAAAACGACACGTAAGTCATTCTCCTCCGAGTTACAAATATCCTCTTCCTCAACTCTGCTCTATGTTTCTTGGTCTCAATACATCTTGTTAAACTGTCGCCTACTTTACTTTAAGTCTTTAGATTCATCTGATTAATATTTAATGCTTAAAATGTATGTAGTATGTATGCTTGAAAGAAAAGATTAAACGTTCGACACATTTGAAATTTATCTTTAAACCAAATGTGTAAACTTAGCCAGATCTAGTGTGCATAGAAGGCAAGGAAAAGGAGATATAGTTTTTGAGAAAGAAATAACATTCAGTGTATGAAAAAAAAAATGTGCAGAATTTCATCTAGCAGGGTATACCATCCAGCCAACAAAATGGCGATCAACTGCTGCACTTTCACTTGTGTTTCTGCTGGTATTAATCTTGATGATTTTGTTTTTAAAATATAAAATTAACTGCATTCAAATGATAGTAATATTTTAAAGCATTTAGAGGTATATACTTCAAAATGTTCAATATTATTACTTTGAGGTGGCTAGAAAAGGTCTAAAACCATTACAAGAGGTCCACCTCATCATCAGCAACAAATTTCCCTTCCTCTACAAGATATAAAAGCAGCCCTTAAGAGCACAACAAACAAATACTCAGCTCAGCTAATAAAAATACCAAAAAAGCAACATCAGAAATTGTTTTTCTCTGCAGAAAATGAACAAATCCCTTTCAACAAAAATCGTCAGAAAAAATAATACTTGATAAAACAGAAAAACAGATCTAACTGACCCTAAAGGTCTGAAATAATCCACTTTCGAAAAAACGTCATCCTACATAGGCTAGCTATTATATTGTTCATTCTCACTTACCTTGATCTGGAGCGAGATTTGTGTTTTGGTGACTTTGACCGCCGTGGTGACCTATCCCCTCGTGACTTTTCAGATCTTCGTTTTGGAGATCGAGATACTCTTCTTGGCGTTCTTGATCTTTTACGAGGAGATCTAGACCGGCGTCTTGGGGTACGGGATCTACGCTTTGGTGTCCTAGACCTTTTCCGCGGTGACCTTCTTTTCGGAGGGGATGGGGTGCGTCTACGAGACCTGGACCTCTTGCGTGAACGGGATCTACGACGTCGTGGTGGTGTTCTTGAACGATGCCGACTCCTAGAGCGCCGACGTGAACGGGACCTTTTACGGGAACGGGATCGACTTCTTCTCTTACTACGAGATCGACTCCTCTTTTTCTCTTTTGTCGAACCTTTGTCGAACACTGTAATTGAAAACATGAAGAGCACAAATTCATATTGTGGAAAATATTTTACAAAGAAATCATCAATTTTATTCAAGCGGATCATACGATAATCTCCAACATTATTATATCGTCCTAAAGTTGTCACGGCTAATCAAAAAAGCACCTTTGCCTTACCTGGATCAATGGCCGCTTGTATCAGGGCCTGAGCATCCCTTACTCTCTTCATGGCCTCTTCCATTTCTCTCTGGGTAGTTTCATTCGATTTGGTAGGTGGCTTCACAATTGCATTATTGGAATGGTTGATCCTAAAAAGAAAGAAAAAATGTTGTCACTCATTTGAAAGTTATAATACTGTACATATAAATATGATATATCGACCTGTGACAACATTACATATACAAGCATCATTTGGCTGGGCTTTTGGTTATAAATGTGAGTGCACTGAAGCATGGAAAGAAGGTGGCTGGTTCAAATCTATGGATGAACTTGTATTTCAGCAAGAGGGCTGAAATTCAAGTTAATACTGGTCGAAAGTGTTTTGAAACTGTTATTAAGTGTCAATTTACCCTAAGAGAGATGAGTGGAAAAACTTCACTCCTCAAATAACACCCTCATGAGAGTTAGCCTGGATTAAGGAACAATGTCAGGCCTGGAAAATAACTTTTTTTTTTCATTCATTACTTTTTATTAGAGTCAATTGGGGGTGGGGTGGGGGTTGGATGAACATGTTTATTTGAAAAAGGAATAAATGCCCCGGGGCGTTTATTAAGGGAGGCAGTGTTTATTCCAAATGAGGCTCTGGAGGGGGAGTTTAATCGAGGGGTGGGGGGAGTTTATTAAAAGTGGGGGTATTTATTCAAATATATACGGTAATTTATTAATTTCCAGTAAATTCATGTAAGCTGTAGTTAATATCAACATGTTTACTAAATTCAATCGTACTTCAGAGGGCGTCCTCCATGCATCACACCGTTGTAAGTTAAAGCTTTGGCTACAGTCATCTGATCGCTAAATTCCACAAATGCGAACCGAGTTGGTTGGGTCTCATCTCCGGCCATGCGTACATACTTGACCTCTCCGATTTGCTGGAAAAAGGTCAACAGCTGCTCAGCAGTCACCTGTATAAAAGTGTAAATTTTAAAATGTAAATGAAATAACATTTTGCACTAATGCACTACTTTTCCATGGAAATCGTGTTGTGGTTGTAGACATCCTATAAATCAATTTATTTTTCAATCAATTTATATTCAGTTTTTTTTTTTTTTTTTTAATTTTGTCATAATCACTCAAATAAGTTGATAAGTGTGCTAATGATATCTAAATGTTGAAGTTTGGATTCATGAATGTTTAGAAAGAATTTTAAAGCCAGGTTCCAGAGAAAAAAAAATGATATGTTGTAGAACTGACTTTTCACAAATAGCATATTTGATGAAAAACTCAAAAGCAGTTAATGAGATCAGATTGACTGATTGTTAGATTAAATTTCTTAACCTCTGTCTCCAGGACAATCAAATTATAATTTCAACAAAAACATGTTAACTTAATATGGTAATGATAACATAACATCATGACGATGTATAGGCACATCATATCTATATATGGGCATACAACAGTTTTTTTTGTCAAAGAAATTTGGTAGACTGAACAATGATTTGTAGTATATTTTAATGTGCCACATGGGTATTTGTGCATTAGTAAAAGTGTTCACATTTTCCTGTAATACAATTGACACATTCCACTAGGTTGGTCATGTGACGTATAGTGGGTATCATTTGTAAACATGCAGCGCGAGCAACACTCTTTAATAGGAAATCCTACAGCTTCTTTGGAGTGCTTGTGCTATAATGCACATACTGATGTTGAATACGCTTGGTGGAATGCCAGTAACTACACCAAATTGATTGGAAATTGCGATTCAGAGTTTTGCCATAATAAATGGTTTGCTAATCCTCCAAAAGACACTGGCCCCAAATATTGAGATTTTTTTGAGAAATGCTAGGCCTAGGCCCCCTGCATGTCTACAGTTTGTTTAGGTATGCACAAGAGTCTTCCATCCGCAACTGCGATTTTGACATGCTACGATTTCTAAGATAGCTTAGGTTTATGAAGGATTACGTAAATTCAAAGGCGTACAAAGAACATTGAATGCAAGAATAAGTAAATAAACATTACTTTAAACAATCATAGTGCCTTTCTTCGTCGTTATTTCTCACGTTAATGGTGAGCAGATATTTTCGAACCATAACATTTACCCTTTCCTATATTACAACACCGATCGCACTGTAAATTCTTCATAGTAATACCCACTATATATCATGGGAACGGCTGTAAACAAACCTTGCGGAATCTACCGGTATATAAAATATCAAGATCAGAATACTTACAGAAGAATCCAAGTTTCCAACATATATTGTTCGTCTAATTTCTTCGATCTTCGATGGGTCGACGTTGGAGAGCTGAGGAGGCTGTGGTAAGCCTAGTGCCGCAAGTGTTGCATCAAAAGATGTGTTACTGCCTGCCGACTACAAATACAAAATGGAGTTTAAATTTAAAGAAGGTATAATTATGTAGTTAGAATAACTGTAGAAATTCTATATCAAATTTGAATTATCTACTGCAAATTAAGAAACTATCCATTAAATTTACCAAAAAAGTCTAAACAGTCTAAAAACATTAGTGGCAAAGACAAGCCAAACCAGTCACTTGAGATAATGGCCAAAACATGCCGGAAGCCAAAATTGTTGATGTCTATTTTAATTACACTAAACTAAACTTTATATATCTATACATAATGCTATTCCCCATTTTTATTGTTCAATAATTTTTAACGATTTGGTAATAATTCTTTCTGCCTGAGAAATGCCCGAAATCTTAAACTTTGAATGCTGATTTCTCAAATTTTGTTCTATAAACAGTTGCATGTTTAAATGTAACTTCATAAATGTCAAATTTAAATGATTCTTTTACCATTTCATACCTGTAGCTCTCATTTTACTCTTTTATATTATAATATTAATAACAAAAATTAATTTTTGCGATGAGTGACTGGTTTGGCTTGTCTTTGCCACATTCGTTAAAGGCACATGTATTTGCTACTTTAAATTTTGTACACTGTATTTCCTTGCTCATTATATAAACTGTTAGGCTCCCCGATATAAAAATGAAATTGGGGAAATATTATCCTTGTCAATTTAAATAAGGTTGTCCACTATCTTACGTATTCATGACAAATACATGTAGCAGTAGCTGTAGAAAACTGAGGGTAATAGACATTTTAGGAGTGGGTGGGTGATAACATTGGTAAACTCTAAATAATAAGAGTGGATTTTCAGGATGGAAAAGTGGGTTAATAAAGGTGGGTGGAGGGCCATGAAATTAGCTTTAGACTGGGTAGAAAAATTCAAGGCTGGTTGACCACACCCACTTCCGACATAACAACATCCCTGATTCTACCGAATAAAGGATTTAACAATTTTAGGTTCTCAATTTATTATTATTTAAATATTAATTAGTGAAAAAAAAATGATGTGTTTTAAAATGTGTCTAAACATCAATTTATAACTTTAATTTGATATACATCTGCAGCATTTGCCATTTATAAAGAGAAAATTTTGTCAGAGTTGAATAAAACAGGTTTTTAAATCACTGTGGAGCTCCTTTAAGTGTGATATCCTATTGAAAATTAAAATTGAGATGTATAATGACAAAGAAAATGGTGAAAGAAAATGGGAAAAAATACAAAATACTATTGTAATAACATAAGAAAATGTAATAATGAACATTGGTCAGATAGTATATTTGTAGAAATGACACTAGTAAAACCATTTATTACAAATACCAAATATGTGTAACTTTATCAATTATTGGCCTAATTAAAGGCTATAAGCAAAAAATAAAAAAAATAAATAAATTAAAAAATAAATAAATAAATAAATAAATAAAAAATAAATAAATAAATAAATAAATAGATAAAAAATAATGTATTTTGTATTTGTAGTACAAATGTTTTCACTTCTAGAAAAAA
>NW_022745460.1:291681-333837 GCF_011630105.1 Anneissia japonica
CATTCAAATCTCATAAATAACAGAGTGCGATAGATTTTGACAAAACATTAATACAAATATGAAGCATTGTGATTGGTAGCCTATCGTGTGAATCGGTAACCTGTCACGTAAATTTGGTAGGCTCCCGTGTATTCGGTAGCCTCTAGTGTGAATCTGTAGCCAACGGACTGAATCAGTAGCCTATGGTGTGAATCAATAGCCTGCTATGTAAATCGGTAGTCTCCAGTGTTAATTGGTAGCCAACAGGGTGAATCGGAAGGCACAGTGTAAATTGGTAGCCTCGAGTGAGAATCAGTAGCCTACTGCGTACTCAGTAGGCTACTGATTCACACAGGATTAGTAGTCTACTGTGGACGCAGTAGCCTACAGTATGAATCGGTAGCCTACCGTGTGAATCGGAGGCCTCCAGTGTAAATCGGTAGGCTAACCATGTATTACCGAGTGAATCGGTAGCCTACCAGGTGAATCAGTAGCTTACCGTGTGAATTAGCCTAACCGTGAGGATCAGGAAATTACTGTGAATTGGTAGGTTGTACTGTACCATCGTAAATGATAGCCTCAGTAACCTACCGATTGCTACCACTACTACTTACTGTCCTTTGCTGGAACAACTATCAGAGCTCTGTCCACAAAAACGGTGTTTGTAAGGTGCTGGGCGACTGCAACACTGCTCTCATCTTCATACTTAGCAAAGCAAATCTGGGATTGGTTTTCTCTGTATCGGGAAAAGAAAAACATCAAATTATTTTATGTTTGTGTTGACTCAACAAGCTGAATGATGAACTTTCTAAATCGTTACGCCTGGGAATCTAGACTATACATCCAATACGCCTTTTCCACGAATCGGTAGACATCTTGAAGTGATGACAAACATACCAAGTCAGTGGTGCGTAACCAAAAAAAATATGATAAGCTTTGAGGCTAAATTCTTGTCCTCATGTTATTTAAAATGAACTTACTCTTTTTTATACCGAAGTAACTATGGCTAGCCTAGTAGCATACATAATAGGCCTAGCCTAGGCCTATATAGGAGTTTAGCCTGCGATGGGCCTTATCTTACATATAGTTTAGTTTTTGAACAATAAGTCTAGGCCTAGGCCTCTAGTAGCTCTGGCCCTAACCTAAACCTCAACCATATAGATGGCCCTTATTAATATTAATACTAATACTAATAATAGGTCCATGCCTCAACTTTAAATAAAAGCTAGGCCTAGGGCTAGCCAATAAACAGGAAAGGGCTTCATCCCTTACTTTTTTATTAATTTATTTATTTTTAGGCCTAGGCCCTAGGAGGTATGCCTAGGCCCTGGCCTATTTACGGTAAATAATTAGTACTTACTCTCTACTTGGAACCAAAACAATATCCTCAACCCTTCCAAGAAATTCGAATAATGTTTTCATTTGCTCGACCGTGGCAGACGGTGACACATTTGTGACTTGGATGACGCGAATACCCGACATTATGTGATTTGTGATAGAATCAATCAAGCTAGGCCAAAGAAAACAATGCTGAGCTCTAGGCTGAATGTTTGACTTGTCCGCCGGTGCTCTTTCGGCGTGGCTAGGCCAGGCAGGGCCTACCTAGGCTAGGCAAAATGCTCAGCTAATTATTAGCCGGCAGAGTCCATTAACCGTTATCGTATACGAAAATATTGACTGAATAATAAACTAAAATATATGTATGTTAAATGAGCAGTAAGCCCTTGATCAATGTTGGTATTCTCTCACCAAATTGATTCAATTCAACCCCAGCTTGAATTGGATCAACGAAAACTCCACACGCTTTCGTCTATGAAGCGCCTGGTATTCATTAATTATGTACCCGAGCATTTAATAAATTCTGGTAGATTTTAACGAATATTATTTATTCATAAGTAAAACAGTTTTATTTTACCTATAACAAAAATCATATTTTATAAAATACACAAACATTTGTAAACAGTTTCTAAGAATTTAATTTTAATTAAACTTTTTGCGCCTCATACTATGGTTCGAAATCAGGAGGATGCTAGGTATAGAGAGCGCAAGGCAATTCGAGTGGAAACCATAGAGCTATTGTGGAAACAGAGACAATAATGATGCGAATACATATGGAACGCCGTTAATTATCGAACATCCACAGTGTAGAGCCCCATTTACACCAGACACGATTACGACACGACAACGACATATCATCGCGTATTTTGTATTCTTCAACACTGCGCGCATCTGTATCGTATCGTTGTCGTGTCGTAATCGTGTCTAGTGTAAATGGGGCTTAAGCTAGGCTTGTAAGCAGACGTTGAAAATTAACCGTTTTATCCTATCATGATGGTCGCCATGATAGAGGCCTATTATAGTCACCGAATGCTAAAGTCGCCGAATGATGTAGGCTTGAGCCACTGAATACTAAAGTCGCCGAATGATGTAGTCGCCAAATGCTAGGGTCGTCCGAATGAAAAAAAAAAAAAAAAAACGCCGCGGCATGACAATTGCGCCGAAAACATAGTAGCCGCCGAATGAGAAAGTCACCCCCGCATGCCAAATGCGCCGAATGCAATTCCATGGGTCGCCGAATGATAAATGCGCAGCCGAATGCTATGGCCGCCGCACAGTGGGCCAGATTGAAGTCAAAGTGTGCCAAAATTAATTACTCATTACAGAAGCTAATCTAGGCGAATACAAGACTTATCTAGAGGTTTTCATACCCGTAGTGTAAAAGCCATAGTCACCAAAATGGACTTTTGGCACACTTTGATTTCGCCCTGGCTCACTGTGCGCCGGTGAAGGCACTGTGGACGTTCCATAGAAATGAGTCGTTGCTCAAAATTAACTTGGTGGCGCTGACCAGAATGAGAAAATAAGTACAGCAGAAGCAGAAATATTCATTAGAAAAAAAAATTACAAAAATAAATATATGAAAATAATGAAATATGAAGAACAAGTTTAGTTTGTATTAAACACAAGTTATAATTATAATTAAGTATTTTAATACATTTTATAGTTTTGATCATTAAAAAAAACAACAGTTAAACAGATAATGTAATGAACAAAATGTTTTAGGATTGACCAGTCCGGGGCGTTTTAGAGGCAAATCCAATTCGTCCATGTTGTGGGGTTTTTTTTTTCTTCTTTTTTTTTATCACTTATTTCGAAATAGTCATAATAATAATAATAATAATAATAATAATACAAATAATAATAATAATAATAATAATAATAATAATAATAATAATAATAATACAAATATAGTGATATAAGTGTGAATATAAACAGAATAGGGACTATTTCAGGAATCAAATTAAAATTAGAAGATATAATCTTGTCTCATGATGACTCGATCCTTAACAATTAAAAAATCAAGACAAAACTTAAATAAAAGGCTTTGCTGTTATCCGTATTAACTTAAAAAACAATACATAATAAAAAAAATACTGTTTAGATATAACTACCGGTATTAATTAGGACAAAGGACTATATTTCGAAATATATATCTTTTTGGCACCACAATAGAACAATGGCGAGCTTGCCAAACAAAAAGTATTCCAAGTAATGACGGAACAAATACTAACCAAGTGTATATTGAAATAAAATTAACAAAAATAAATCAGTTTAATGAAAGATTTATTTGGCTTCGAAACGTAAAATAATACAGTAATGTGTATCCGATCCACACGATCACACACGGGCAGGTCGAGCAAAAAAATACTGTGGCTATGAAAAATGTCCAAACAAGCGCCCTCTATGTAATAAAATCGAAATAAACTTTGAGAAAAAAAAGAGAAAAATATTTCGTTTATGGTTGGCCTAAAACCGTAACGGAGTCGAAAATGTCTAGTTGTACCGGTTTCAAAGCGATGGCTAGACCTAAGCCAGTTTTTATTTATTGTCCAATATACCGTAAGGTAATGAATACGATTTTTGATTCAAGCAACCACAAGTTGTACAGTAGTAAAGAATAGGTTAGCTCAGGCCTAGGCCTAGACTGGGTTCTAATCCCTAATCTTTGTCTTAACCAATTAAAATGCTTAAGAATAAATCGATTTTGGCACCAATGGCGTTCCAAATTACTTATTTGCATGGCGTTCCATAGTATACTTTTTCTGGGATTAGGATTATTCGCATCCAAAACGTTTCACGACATAAACTGACGCTGGTGGCGCTTTCCAAAATGTGCTAATACTACGAAAAATCAATAAACTGAGACTTGTGGTCATTGTCTAGCCTAGGCCTAGTGATCTGGTCGTGGCAATTGACAGCTCAGCGCGAGAGATCCGATGTCGTGTGCATGTATCGTCATCGCGCTCGGTTCTTACAATTATGCCTTCTATTTTACCGATTTTACGCGTACATATACTTAATATTTGGCCCGATTTTGATTTAAAAAAAAAATACATTTCTGTTTCAGAATTTCAAGGAAAAAAAAAATTCCGACCCGATTTTTTGGAAAATTTCTCGGTCGCGGAGAGCAACACAACCCTTTTTTTTTGCCCTAATTTGGTGTCATCAGCAAAATAAAGATATCTCTGAACTAACATAGTTAGGCATAGGCCTATAATTTATGTAAAAAACAAACAGAAGTGGTCCTAACATACTGCCCTGGCTAATCATGACGTAATATCATTTACCGTACCTTTAGCGATCGGAAGTTCCGATACGGTACCGTATCTCTAGCCACGGCGATTTTTTTTCCGTACGAAATATTTGCATGAAACTTCACTCGGACCATCTCGGATTGACTCGAGTTCGATACGAGGAACAAGAGCAGACACTTCGCAATGTCGTGACGCTCGAGTTTTACTATTATTGCTCTTTGCCGATGTCAATAAAACACAGAAACCACCCCCCCCCCCCCCCCCCCCCCCCCTACAGAAAAGGGGAAAAAAGGAAAGGGAAAGAAAATTTATGATTATGACACCTCTAGACTGCCGGAAATGGCACTCTCAGACCTAAATTCTAATTGTAATTTTCCTTTCTTTTTTCCATTTTTTAAAAATAATTTTGAAAAATTTAGGGTCGGCTCGGCCCCACTTGAATCCGCCATTGATTATTATGACGTCATTGCGAGATTGCGTCAACGTAACACTGGAGTTTGTAAACTTTTGGTATCACTTAATCGAAATAGATAGACATATCAGTGTCAAAGGCTGTATAATTATTTTTTAATAATGGCAATATAAAATTCAATTGACTAACTATAATTTTTTTTGAAAAAAAAAAAACAGTAATCCTATGTATGTAGATAATATTAAACACTATATACGTACGGGTCATAATAATATACAAAAGGAATAAATAGTTTATAGTAGAAATTGTGCACTTTTTTATATGTATACATGCTTCCAATTTTAACAACGTTAAGTACGTTGTTTTCACAATTAATTTAGCCTCTGATAACCGTTTCACCCATAAAATCGATCTAGTGGTTTCTGAGATGGTTACGAAATGTATAAACAATTGCGTTTTTACTCGGTTTTGGTCCGGAAAATACGTACCGCACTTAGAAAAGTGAACAGACAAAATTCATGAGTCATGCGTAATTGTTATTCTTTCCAATCGCTTTTAAAAGTGGGGTTTTAATTATAGAAGATTGGTGAAAAGTGGGTGGGACAAAGATATGATGTTCCCCCTACTTTGAAAAGTGGGGGGACGCGTCCCCCCGTCCCCACCACACGACGCCCATGTTGACAATAAATCTGTAGATATTTTAAATTATGAAATGTTCTTAAAGGGCATCTTTGAAGAGCTAGCTATTTGCTTAACTGTCGATAATAGTAAGAATGTCTACTTCTTTTGACCAAAAGAAAAAGCACACTCGATATTCATTGAATTGATTTTAATTATCGGATTAATAATTGAACAATTTTAAATTCAAATCCATTTTATTTTACTCATATAATTCATAGTTCATAACAATATACAATATGAGTACCAGAAACCAAGAAGCAAAGCTTGTTAATAGGTCTGGTACTACTAAGTAAATAAATATAAATAATATAATTAAATAAAGTAAACAATGACAGTAGAATTACAACATATCAATATATAACATTACCGTACTGTAATATATACCGTACTAAAAGGTGATCATATAGTGATATTAAGTGTCTGTGTACTGTGCGAGTTTAAAATTGTTTCTTTCACAGCTTGATGTTAAAATTTGATATTTGTAATAGAATAAGATGATAGCCAGTATTTTAGGTCCATAATAAAAGAAAACTGTGTTTTGTCGTTTTGTGAGCCTACATGATGGAATATCGTATGATTATGATCGACGTGCTGCATAAGCATGGATTTGTGAGTTCATGGCAATGTGTTGTGAAATGGATATAGGTATCCTTCCATTTTTAATTTCAAACAAAATATCCCAATACTATAATCATATAAATCTTTGATTCGAAGTAACTCATGCTTATATAAAAGGAAGTAATGCATGTTCAAGTTTTTTTGCATTAAAAATTGACTCTTTCTTCTACAATGCCAGCAATTATCTTGTATATTAGTTTTATATACTTAAGAAAAATAAAACGAGGAAGGGGAAGGCTAACACAGAGTAAACACATTGTCTTGGGAGTATTTCTAGATAAGATAGTAGTGTGTGCCTTGCTGCCCTTGACGGTCCGTCAGTGGAAACTTTGTTGGATTTTACCATTACCAAAGAAATGGAATTCCTGCTAAGTTAAGGGTATAGGCCTATTTTACTTAAACTAACCACAGAAATATTTCATAACAAAGCACAAAATTATTAAATTAATTTACATCTGATGTTTCTCCATTGTCGTTGGAAAATGTAGTTTAAACGCTGCTATGTATGCTTCCCCCTTATTCTTCGTGCCATTGTGGGCAAATGGTCAACACATCTAAAGAGTACATTACTAGTAGATACGTAAACTAGCGTAATCTACCAACAGCTCACTGTTATTTAAAATCATACAAATATAAACATTATAAAAGGCAAGGCATAATAATGCGCTGTTTTTTGTCCTCAGTCAACTCTTCGCATTTTCATTTCTGAGAATCGTAAAATATAGTGGTTTCCTCCATGGTCCCAGATAATTCCCGATTCATATAGACCATTAAGATTAGAAATGTAACAAGCGTTGAACCACCAACCACAATTATAACTAATACTGCAGGCATTTTCGCCGATATTATCGTTATCTCGGTCCACTGTAGAGAAGCTCATGCCATTGTTGGACTGTGTGGTTAATTGGGTACTGGAAAATCCTTCGGCTATAAAACATAACAAGACAATTGATTAGTTAAGAACGTTTTTTTTATGCCCTTATGTAAATAGCTTCATTTAAAACATCATTAAACGAAATAAACGTTATCTTTCTTGTTCAAATATTTATACTATTACTGATCTTGCACAGTATGTGTTTCGAGAACAGAGCTATTCCATTCACTTACAAATTATAGAAACACTTTACTAAACAAACACATCCAGGAGCGGATCCAGCGGGGGCCACGGGGGCCGTGAACCCTCCCCCGCCCCGTCAGTCCCACTGAAAAATAAAATTGAGAAGTGTGAAAGGGAGGAAAGAGGGGCCGGGGAAAGGACCATGAGTGTACCAATGAGTTCAGTGGCTGACCCAGCAGTGGGCGAAAGGAGAGCTCGATTGTTTTATTACCGCTCACTAATTTTGAATTTTCTCTTGATTGACGACCAGCACAACGTTACGCTATACCATCTACGCCGATTCCCCCCCCCCCCACGACTTCATAAACCAGGATGAAAACCCAAAAGACCGAGACCTAAGAGGGGTCTCAATTTGTCGGCCATAACCTCCTACAATTTAAAAAAAAAATAAATAAAATATTCAAATTTTAAGTCTGAATGAGTGCCATTTCCAGGCATCTAAGGTGCTATAATCATAATTTTCTTTGCGACTCCCAGTATAGAATAGACTATCTATAGGTCCTTAATAATCAGACTTTTGCGACGCCCTTGAGGGAATGGTGTCTAAGTGAGGGGAAGCATAGCTCCCGTCGGGAAGAAGTCAATAATTGAGAAGTGAGGAGGAACACTTTTTACCATCTCAGAGTGCCATTTCCGAGCGTCTAGAGGGGCATATTCTTAAAATGTGCTCACCGCAGCCCCAGCCATGGTGGGGCTGAGGTGTGTGTGTTCTACCTATTGGGCCTCCCCCCACCCCTCCACCTCCGTCAGAAAATGTCTGGATCCGCCCCTGAAATCCTGTCCAGAAACGTATGTTACATATCACAATAATTACACCGTATAACTTGCTAAAAAATATTGATGCAAAACAATTTTCTGAAACAAAGGGTTGCTAAAAACATGAAGAGTGACAGTGTTATAAAAAAAAATCCAACAATTTCGCTTCTATTGGGGATAATGTAGACCACATCAAACTCATTAAACTCTCTTGTGCATTGGCGTATGTAAGAGTATTGAAAAGGGGAAGGGGTGGGAGCTTGATGATTAAGTGGAGGTAGCTAGCTCGCAAAAGTGATTTTTATCTACTTGAGCGTGACTTTTTTGCTTAGAACATTTTGAATGGGGTGGGGCGACTGGGGGAGGAAGCGTGTTAGGCACATTGCAATCGCTTCTTTATTTCTCTATTTTGAAAAATGAGCTGAGAACAGTATTATTCCATTCATTTATTTACAGAACTGATAAAAAGCACTGAGAAACGGGTGTCTCTCGGACTGAGAAAGGTCGCAATAGGTTGAATAAATTCCTTTTTCGTTTTCATTTAGTTTAATACAAAGATTATATTTGTATATTCTGTATGTTTTTTCCGTGTAGCATTGTGAACTTTGTCAGGGCCGATTTAATTCGGGTAACGTGGAGGAGAGAACGTGGCGAATCTGCCGATTTCGTTTTGCTACTACCGTATGTTTAAATTACATTACTTACCAATGCTTGGTATCAAAGTAAAACAAAGTAGAATACAAATACAAAATGTTACTTTAGGACCTCCGGCACCTTTGTTTTGCTCTGTGCTGACAGTTCTCCCTACTTAGCTATTCTGATAATTTGGTGCCTCCCACCTCCCGCATGTAATATTATGGATCCGCCGCTGAATGTCATTCCACTGGTAAACAACATGAATGAACCTTAAAATGAATGAATTGCAAATAAATCAAAATAGTCAAAATAATAGTTTTACCGGCAGTTGAATTTGCTTCAATGTACTCTCCAATGTTCAATCTGAAGTTTTCAGCTGCACTTTCAATCTCAATTGACTCGTAGGTGACGTGATAAGTGCTGTAATCTGTAGCTACCATATCTATTCGAAATTCATACTTTGCTGACGACGTAATTTTGTGGATTTTCTTGTTTCCGAGCCAAAACTCGCCACTTAACTTACCAAATCCAGACGCATAAGTTTTCCAGTTTTGGTTGAAATCTACAGAGCCATCTTGTCGACGCTGAAATACCTATAAGATTGTGATTTTCATTATTCCAATTATAAGCCACAGGCACTGGCAGTGTCAGCGTCTGGATTATGGAGAGAAGGAAAGTGCAGGGGCAAGGTAAATTCTTAAAAGGAGATACAATTTAAGATAAGAGATAAGAGAAAATTAATACGATTGCTGGTATTGAATAATCGTGATAAGCGCACTACCCCGGATAAGCAAATGCCTTGCGTCAACTTCACTAAATCTATTGATATTATTAGGCGGGAGGGAATTTGCTGGGGAAAATTCTTCACCTTCCTTTCTCCCCGTAGCGCCACCACTGGCCATAGGCCTACTAACACAATAAAGTATACAAATGACAAATAATATGTATTTGGTATAAAACGATTTAAAGACGCAATATACATGGAGAAACATCAGTGGGCATCGATTTTGGTCATCATTTGAAGAGAATCAGGTCTAGGATACACATAGGTATTTACAAAATGACTAGGCCTACGTGATTTTAGTTAAATTTAAATTAATAATAACATACAGAGTGTCATCCAATTTGGGACAACTTTTTGGACCTGAAAATGTCGTGTGGTCTTGGTCTCCAATCAGGTTAACTTTATGTAAAAGGATTAAAATGCGTTAGTTGGTACAGTAGCCTACTTTGAGTGGTCTCGAATTAGAGGGAAAACTGTATTTGAAACTTACTGTCCAAGCTTTACCATCAGTGTCCATGTCACAATAAGCAAGAAACGCGTTGCATGACGAGCATGGCATAATTTCATAAACACCACTTTTACCACTCATTCGTTGCTTGACGTCTGTGCAATCGCGATACGTCGTTGGTGTCGTGTACAACAGTACATTCGTTGGGAACATCAGTGTGACTAGTTGATATCGAGATTTACTGGCGAATACGTCACACATTTGTCTGTCTCTATCGTAAGCTATAGAGGAACATTCTTCAAAATGATGCAAACAAAGTTCTACACAATCTGTCAAACCCCTCACTGGTGAATGGTGTAGTGAATGACTCGACAGCAGATGTCCATTAGCTCTGGACATCGAAATGGCGTGGATTGCTGATTCAACTGTAATAACGAAAACACCAAAATGCTAATAAATGATATTGACCGAACAATTCCCAAAATTTTAGCCTCGGGGAGGCTCATATTCTGGGCTCTGGGCTAGAATTTTGTAAAAAAAAAAAAAAAAAAAAAAGTTTTGTATAGACCCAACAAAAAAGTTTTGTTTTTTTTTAATTATAAAATATTTCTTAAGACTAATCCATTTTCGAAGTTTAAAATGAGACATGTAGAGGTCTTACATAGTGGTTAACTACTAATTAATTATCAGCAAGTATTTACTGTTGGCTGAAAACACAAATATTTTATTTCCAAATTGAACTGAAGGAAATAATTACTATAAGGGCAATAAAAAAATGAAGATAGTTTGAGACTACTTTAACTGATACGAACACTATGAATATCAATGATGTAAAATCAGGCCTACATGATACCACCAGATAGTTTGGGACTTCCGGTACGAACACTTCTGTATTTTACGGTTATTTTTCAATTATTTTGGGTTGTTTAGATCATGACAGTATTTTCAGTATTTCAGTATTTATTGTCACTCACTTTCAGATCATACACACCTAAAATGTGGTGCGTCCATAATACATAAAATGAACAAAATGTAATACGACCTTAAAATTAGAAAATGATTAAAATAAACAAACTTAATTACTGAGTAATAGTACACTAATAAAAAAAAAAGTTAGCAGCAGCAAGTGCCAAATATTTTTCATAATGTTGGGTTTTCATTGTATAAATTATCTAGTAATAGGTGTAGTCTCATTTCCGAGCTACCTTCATCGAATGATTTCCAAAAAGAGTAAAAATCGTTAAGAAGTAGCTGTCAGTTTTAAGGCTTTTTAAAGGTTCCTCTCTTAATTTATTGAATCTATTACATTCTAGTACGACGGTTTCTTTAGTGTTGTCATTACATAGTTTACATATTCCCGAATTTGTAGGCGACCAAACTTCTTTTCTACCTTCGAGGTTTAGCGCATTATATACCTATAGGCCTACTATATACCTTACTGAAAAGCAATGAAGTGAAAACAGGCCTACATACCACCAGATGCAGAGAATGTCAGGAGCAAGAAAATCAAGAACGACTTCCAAACTCCGAACATATTTGCTTGCTAGTGTAAAGATCCGATAATACACTCGTTCACTGTGGTACTCTCCGACTGTCTTTTTGTATAAAACTGAAGGAGTTGCATTTTATGGATTGTTCATGTATAGCGAGTAACTAGGTTAGGCAGATTTATTGTATTATAATTCTTGTATATAAGACTTACATTATTATTCATTATTGTCTTTATTATGCCACCGGTAGGCACCTGGAATAAAATGGGATTTGTTTATTGTGTTCAATGCTTTGCATGGAAATAAAATGACATAAAATCAAGTAAACAAAAAGCCTATTTAATAAAACGAAATTATAGTAAACATAAAAAACCTATTATAAACAATGCACACACGAGAAATATATTTGTTTTCAATTGAATAACTATAAACGTGATTTGTTTAAGATAGAGCATAGATTATATTGATTGATAAGATTGTACTATTGCTAAATTTATTAAGAAATAATGTACAGTATTGTATTGTTAATGATAGAAAACCAAAACTCTTGCAGATAACGAGTAAATCCACGGATACAAAATTAACAAGTTATAATAACTTTTCCATGTACGTGAAGCCTATCAGAAATATATTAGTATTAGTGTGTCTTAACGTTATATAGCCTATTCACATAGTTTATCTTTAATTTAGTGTTGTTAAATAAAGTAATTTTACATACAGGTTAATCAGAGGCGGATTTAGGTTCACGTTTAGGCGGGGGGGGGGGGAGGTCAGACTTTTTTTTCTCATAAAAACGCCCAAAAAGGGTCCGGGATCCTCCCCCGGGAATATTTTGATTCTTAGATGGTGGGAGATAAGCTTTACAGACTTCTGAGGTGTCTTTTAATGACTTTTAAGTTCTTCAAAATTCAAGGTTTCCCCCTCTTGAAAACAGTTAGGTAAACTTTCTCATTCTTATTACGTAAATAGGCCTATTTATGTGTGTATACGTACATAACCCCAAAGAGGAAGGGAGTCCGGGGTTACTCCCCCGAGAAAATTTTGATCACTAGATGGCGGGAAATGAGCTTTTCTGGCTTCAGAGGTGTCTCTTTTAATGACTTTTAAATTCTTCAAAATTCAAGGTTTTCCCCCTCTTGAAAACGGTCAGGTAAACTTTCTCATTCCTAAAATAGTCCTATTTATGTGGGTATACGTATCATTAAAAAAAATTGAGTTGCTTACGTGTTCTTTTTTTTTTCATGAATGGATAATCCCAAAGAGGAAGGGGGTGGGGCGTCCTCCCTCGGGAAAATTTTGATCACTAGATGGCCGAAAATGAGCCTAATTCAATTTACATGTGTTATGAATACACAGGGTACTGCTATGCATTATTTAGGAAACCTATTAGTAAATCTCTTTTGAATTAAGTTAGGTGAATACGTTAATATAGATATTCGAATAACAGACTGCTATATTATTTAGTTTTATTTTAGTAAAGTTTTCGTTTATTAATGGCAGGAGGACCATGTACTGAATGTAGGTATTCCCATCATAAGGACAGATCTACCAGGTGATAAGTATTCAATAGAGTGATAAGAATCAGGGGCATAATTTTGGGTGGAGGGTCAATATTAGAATAAGGTACTATACGTTTCTACAGGGGTTCTACTCAGGCCGTACAACAGTCCTGTTCATTGCTGTAGGACAAACGCCAGGGAAAATCAGCAATTTTGATTAGATTAACTGATATAGATACTTATTAGTCAATTTTACTGATCGATTTACACTTTTTTGATTAAAAAAATTACATGACATGGCCCAATATACATGCGTACAACCGGACCCGTAGCTGAGCTATGGCCCCCGGGTTCGAGACGAATACGTGTCAATTCTTTTAGATTATTTTTGCAACATACTGAGCAGGCCGTATGGTAATACAACGGCTAGTGTAAAACATCATTTTTAAATAATATCATTTCTACTGTTAAAGCAATGTTTAACTATTACTTGTACGTACGTTATATTTATGAAATCTATGGTGACAAATATACATGATAAAGCATGAATGGTTTTAAATCTTGTTTTAAATGAGAGTAAGCTTTTTGCAAGAAATAATTTCTGTTTCTATTTCATTCCACAAATTGGGACAATAATGCGTAACAAAAAATTGAGTTTTTTTTTTCAGTCTTATAAAAGGAACTTCCAATCTTTTTGCATTTCTAATTATATGTAGGCCTATACAAAGTTGCTGTACGTTTAGAGAAATTTTTTTTAAATGAAGTTGGTAGCACCATGGTAACACGTTTACAAATTGATACATAAGAGATAATACATGCAAGCCTATGCAAATCATAAATATTCAAAATTTCCGTTTTTTTTAATTAAGGTTCCGTCTATGAGCTAAAAAAACAAAAACTAGATGAATTGATCGTACAGCACGTTTTTGTAATTTTAGAATTTCAACGATATATAATCAGCTGCCCAGATGATGTTACAGTATTAGTCATTGACCTTTTTCTAAAATGCAAATTTTTTCATAAAATATCAATAAACTTCAGTGATGTCTAATTTTGGATGTATTTGATACAAATTGTGTTTTTCGTGTACTGTATTGACATATGGAATACAAAAATTGAGATTTACAAGAAAAAAATTAAAATGCATTATGCACTATTGTCAATGTTTATGATCCAAGAAATTTGTAATCAACTACAGTTTTTGGGGTAGGGGTAACATTTATGCTCATAACTCTTGATTTATTCAATGGATTTGTATGATGTTGGTATCAACATTTAGCCTATAATAGACAGTGGTCAGTCTTTCAAATAGAAAAAAAAATTGAAACAGGCAGAAATTGACGTAGCTAGTGGTCAAAAGGTCATTGACCTCCACAGAAAAGTTGTAAATTTATTACCACATTTACTCGCAAACGTTTACAAATCTACAGTTGTGAGATTTGATACCAATTAGTATTCTATTATTTATATGGAATATAAAAAAAGATATTAACAAGAAAAATATATAGGCTAAATGATACCTATCATACATATCCATTGACTAAAGTAAGAGTTGGCCTCAGTGAGCATGTTACCCCTACCCCAAAAACTGTTGTTGATTACAAATTTCTCGGATCACATTTGACAATAGTAGGCCTATATTAACCTCTTGTATTCCTTATGTCAATAACTACAAGAAAAACACAATTTGTATCAAATACATCCAAAGTTAGACATGTGACACTGAAGTTTATTATTTTTAATAAAAAAAATTGCATTTTAGAAAAAGGTCGATGACCTTTGACCTCTAGTGACGTTAATAATTGTCGGATTAATTTTATTTAGCATGATTAAGAAACATACACTTCTACACATTGCTACCAATTGATGGGATTTTTGAAATCACAGGTTATGGGCATAAATGTTACCCCTCCAAAAAAAAAAAAAACAAAAAAAAGTATTGACCATAAAACACTATCAAATGACGCGAGTACGTAGTACAATGCATCCCTATTAAGGCTTGTTAATTTTTTTGTTCTATATGCCCGTAGGAACAAAATGTTATACCTCCATGATGATACCAAGGAAATTTAACTGTGGGGAGGGATGGACCTCCAGCCCATGGCCTAAAAGGAATTAATTTAAAAGTATATATTGAGGAAAAAAGTGCTTCAGTTTGCTGATTATACCAATGCATTTTGTTATTTTACTGCAAATACGCTTTTGGAAGACCACTTTAAATTTTCATGAATTATAGGCCGCACAATCGGTATCAGATCAAATCCGCTCGAATAGCCATACGCGCGAACTGCCATTTACTCGAGCGAGCATCCGCTCGAACTGGCATTTAGATTAATATTATCTTTAAACATATTATGTGGTAAAAAATACAATTTAGCATTAAAATACTTATTATATAGACAAGTATTCTTTTCAGATATAGTTCTATGACGGAGTAGCGGAATAAATAATAATTATTAAAAAAAGCTCACTTTTAATTTTTCTGCCATAACTATTGTTTGACCTG
This sequence comes from Anneissia japonica, assembly GCF_011630105.1. NCBI lineage: Eukaryota > Metazoa > Echinodermata > Crinoidea > Comatulida > Comatulidae > Anneissia > Anneissia japonica. Next base: position 307,203 of record NW_022745460.1, read on the forward strand.
TCTTGGATTCTGGGGTCATACATTGTTGAGGGCGGCTTGCTCGTTTTTGCTGGCTGGGTAAGTTTTCACGAAATTCACTAGATTTTAATGGTTTAATGTATCATTATTAAACGTTAATTTATCAGGAGCATTCTCGTAAGGTAATTCTTAGCTAGTTTTGAGGTAAATTGTGTAGGCATTGTTATGCTCGCACGACGATTTAAATGATTTTTGCAGTATGTTTCAGCAAAGCACAGACAGTCGTTTACACACACCACCACCACTAGGCCTAGCCTAGCGAGGCTAGGCCTAGGCCGCCCAACCAAACGCCGCGGAATAAGATCAATAAAACAGGCTTCACAATCGAATTGTGGGCTCTTGTCTGGGCCTCGCCTATGTTAACAATTTATTTTAAAATGCCTGCTGAAACCAACTACCACCTAAGTTACTACAGTACTAGGCCTAGGCCCTAGGCCTACTCCTTGATTTGCTAAAGAAAAACCATAGGCCTAGGCCTAGACTTTTCAGGTCGTGACATAGCCTAGGCTAAATGTATTGTACAGTTATTTTTGGTTAGGCCTACTGTAGGCCTACAAGTAGTTACTGTATGCTAGTACTAGTAGGCTGTCCTGAAGAAGGAAAAGTGATGAAAGAATGTACAGAACACAGGAGCTTGCTTTACCATACTAGGCTAGGCCTAGCTAGTTGAACGTCAGCTGCTGTTAAGTTTAAAAGTAAATGGCATAAATAACAGACTTGTGCTTGTGTAACTTACTATTACTAACTATGATTTGGCTATGCCTACTACTGTTTTAGCTCGAAAGCCATACTGTAAAGTTTTTAATCGCGCAAATGATACTCCAAAAACCAGCTCAAATTTGCGCAGAAAAATAGGTGCACAGAATCGTATTTACTGCATAAAACATATATAAGCCTATGTATATTAAGATAAAGTCAGAGCCTAATTTTCTGCAAAATCTGAACTGAAAACGGCACGTATTTTCCAAAATGCGTGGACGGATTTCTAGCCTAGGTCAAATATTTGGGCGCAGCATATATATTCCCTGCGCAGTTTGGCTGGGAAAGAGACTATTTAATTGTGTGGATGATACCTCAAAACTAGTTCATGATGATACCTCAAAACTAGTAGCATGGAAAATTGCTAGGAAAATAGGTGCACAGAATCGTAAACTACTGCATAATAGTTTGGTTATAGATTAGGTCAAAGCCTAATTTTCAGCAAAATTTGCTTGCAAATTGGCCCTTATTTTTTTAAAATGAGCCAACAGATTTTGTAGGCCTAATTTTTGCGCAGAGGATGTTCCCCACGCAGGCCTTACATTACATTACCTGTAGTCCTGTACACCCATTCATCAACGAAAATGCTAGGTCTATTTTACATGCATGGGGAATAATAGGAAGCTATTATAGAAATAGTATGGTACGAAATTGTATGAATAAATGCCTCTTACCGTAAATTGCAAGAAGCTAGTCATGTTTTTTCCGTTTCATAATCTTCACAAATTTATAGTATTTTGGGGGAGGCAGGTGTTGAATCCACCTATGATGGTAGCATGCATACAAGCATTAAGGCCAAATTAAAAAAATAACGACTACTAGTTTCTCTCCCCCCCCCCCCCCCCCCCCCTCCTCCTCGCGCATCTACTGTATTTTCTCTGCCTCTCCAATTTTTTTTTTTTATTTGCTTTTAAGAAATGTACGGAAATCTGGCTAACTCACATCAGTAAAATTCCTCTCTCAATCGTTTGTGGTTAGGGATATATATGGTATGAATCATGTCTAGTGCTTCTTTTAACTGCTTTCAATGTGTCTACTTGGTAAAAGTGAGAAAGTAATAGCTGTTTGCAATCGACCATCTTGGATTTGCCATCTCAGAGTACCTCATTCTCCATTTTTGAAAATATAGGTCTAGAAACTACTCTTTTTTTTTTTACTTGGCCAAATACGATAATTTTACTAATTGTGGATTAATTATTTTGATTTTCAGTTTATGTTTATATTTGAGTGACAATGGAATCACCTGGAGGTGATTCTACTAATTTGGAAGATATTGAATTAGATGGCGAGCTTAAGGATCAGACAGTAACAAAGGGAGTGGAGGACATATCTACAGATCAAGTGAAAGAAGTAGGAGATGCTAAAATATTGAAAGAAGATAAAGAAAACAATGTGGAGAAAGATATTGAACAAGTTGGAGAGGAAGAAAAACAGGAGGATGAAGAAATTAATCAAAAACCTGAGAATAGTATGACAGCTGATGATGCCAGTGAAGAAACGAAAACAACAACACTGGGAGAGAATAAGAGTGATAGCGTGAGTAAAGAAGAATTGATTCCTCAGGAAAGTGAAGAAATTGAGAACTGTAGTGATAAGAAGAAAGAAGACAATATTGAAATACATGGTAAGAAAGACGAAGATGACGTAGAGAAATCTAATGACGAACTCTTTATAATGGAGGGTAAGGAAGGTAAGGATTTGAAGGAAAGAGTAATCTGTAAAGAAAATGAGGGCGACACGAAAGAGGAAGAGAATGATGTAGAGCAGAAAGAGTCGCCTTTAGATGGAACTACTTCTGAACAATGTAGTAAAGAGTCCAATGTGAAAGAGAAAACTGAAGAAAAGAAACCAGAAGAAGGATCAGTTAAAGAAGCAGTTGTAACTGATGTTGGAAGTAAGATCGATGATAGTGCCAAAGAACCAGAGATGGTAGAACGTATAACACACAATGAACAGGATATAAAGCCTACGATTCTGAATAACAATACATGTAATGATGTTGAGAATAAAGATGATGTGGTTGAGAAAAAAGATGATAGTATTGAGAAAAAAGACGATGTCGTTGAGAAAAAAGACGACAGTGTTGAGAAAAAAGATGTCGTTGAGAAAAAAGACGATGTGGTTGAGAAAAAAGATGATGTGGTTGAGAAAGGGGATGATGTGGTTCAGAAAAAAGATGATATTGTGACTATGATAGAAGATCAAGAAAGTTCAGTTAGGAAAGAAGAGAAGACACCAGATGGTGACCCAACAGTAAATGAGGAAGAGAAAATAATGGCAAAACCAGATGAAGCAGAAGTTGATGTTAAAAAGGAGAAAGAAGAACAACCAAAAGAACCAAAAGCTATAGCAGAAATTGAAAACACCAACCCGGTTGATGGTACCATCCAAGATAAACCAACCACTCAGACAGAACCTCAATTGCAACTAAACAAAGCAGAAAAGAACCTTGACAAACAATTAAAAACAATTGAAGTGGAGGAGAAAAAAGCTGACAAAGAGAAACAAAAGAAGGTGAATAAAAGAGAAGAGAAGGTTAAAGAGAAAAAGAAAGCAAATAAACCGGCACCCAAAGACAATACCAAGGGAACCGTGACCAACCCGGTAGATGGTACCATCCAGGATAAAGCAACCACTCAGACTGAGCCTCAATTGCAACTAAACAAGGCAGAAAAGAACCTAGAGAAAGATTTTGTCTTTAAACTGAAGAAGGTAAGCTTTTATACAATGTATGTGATTAATAGTGTATGCTAATACTTCATCATTTGTCTTGCAGTAATTACATTATACTGTACTGTATTACTGCACTGGTAATGAACGTGCAACCTTTTCAGGTCCATGGGGGAGGTGGGTTGGCATAGTTTTGCATCGTACCTAAACAGTAAAGGCCATCAATTATAAATACATTCAACACTTGGTTTGATCATTCACATTATGGGGTGAAGAGTGTCATACTGTAGGTCAGGAAATTTCTTCCTTGTTGGCACTGAGGTATTTTGGTCTCTATTTTTAGACATTTTTTGTGCATATGCCTAATAAAATTGCCTCAAAACAGCTTAAAATTGCCCAGTTATTTCAGGCACTGGGGGCTTAGCCCCTAAACTACGCTGATCACAAATTGTCAGGTCCCCTGACAAACAGCAATAGCTCCCTTTCCCCCTCATCCCTTATCTCATGGACAAGAGACATATAATGTTTTCCCTAATAACATGTAACAAAGCTCTGGGAGACAGTTACCCAGATATTGCACCTATATTTTATTTGTTGAATCTGTTATATTTCACTTTTATTCATATAAGAAAAAAAATATCAATAAGAAAGAGGTCACAAGTCGTGGCTCGAAAGCCAAATTGCATGTGAGCCTTACAATTTTGTAAATAATTAACATACAAAATTTAATTATAAAAATAAATACAAGAATTTAATATAAAAATAACGCTAAAAAGAAAAGATCGACGTTTCGACTCCTTCATGGTGTCATTTTCAAGATCAAATGATGAAGTATAGAATATACAGCAACTATAATCAACAGAAAAAAGCTAATCTACAATGTCAAAGTTGATAACAGTGGGATATTAATCCCTGTGTTTAGATAAAAAGTTTTGCTTTGACAGTCACATTGTTTATTCAGACTGGGTTTTAATTGTCTAATAAATAGCATTTCATGAATGAGACAGTCAAATTTGTTGAGTACATTTCTTTAAAATGCTGAATCATGACTCAATACTGCTTGGGCTGATATGATGGTCAAGAATTGAGACAATAAATACAGCAATTGATAATAAATTTATTATCAATTGCTGTATTTATTGTCTCAACTCTTGTATTCAAAGACCAGATATCTGCCAACTCAGTTAAGCGTCAACTACAGATTTACATGTGACTTGTGTGATGTTAGTTGGGAATAACAAAATTTTTTTTTTATTTATATACCGTAATCATAGTTCCATCATAAATATTTATACAAATATTATCTCAGTGATAGTAATTTTGAGTTTTTGATATGCATATACCGTAACATGTTATTGTATCCAATTTCTTTGGTAGAAAAATCCCAAGTTTCCAAATGCAAAGTTCTTCTGTCGTTTATGCCAGTATCATTGTGATAACATCCCGGCCTGTAACAAACACATCAACGATCAGAAGCACGTTAAAGTATTTAAGGTACGTATAAATATTAGTTATTATTATGTAATGTTTATAAATTCGGTCTTGTATGTACAGTAATATGTCTGGTACAGTAGTAACTAATGTTAAGTACTGTAGTACAGGTAAACCTATGGGTTTTATTTATCTACTGCAGTAGTGATAAGCCACATTTTAAAATGCAAACAATCTACATAATGGAAATTTATGGATTAATACTTGATTACTGAAGATAAAGTGAAGACCAAGGGTGGGCATAAGTGGGTCGGAGTCCTCCAAAGTGAATTTTTTATTTACACTGAGGGCCGCACCCAAACTCTGATGTTTCTTGTGTACTTTATCCCCAATTTTAATATTACTTTTTACAAATGATCGGTGTCGGGCCATACGAAACAAGGGGTTTTTCTAGCCAAATGTGGTTGGCAGGCCGCACATATAGGGAATTTATTTTATATTGGCAGGCCACAACAAATCTGCATGGGTGTGTGGGCCGCAGTTCGCCCACCTTTGGTTAAGATAATACCTTTATCGAAAACCCTTGGCGGTATTATTTTTCTAGGCTTACGTGTAGGGGATCCTATGCAGTTTGTTTTCAAGACACATCCATGGTGTGTATACTTTGCCAGGCCTTTTCCAAGAATGGTTTTTTTTTGACAGTCATTACATTCTCAGGACTAATTTTGAATGTATATTTATTTATGTGAAAGATTTTAGGAAATCCTGCACTATTTCAATCTTAAACCTCAAAAGTGGGGGGCACTAGTTGCCTCATTGAAAGTTTGCTAGAACAAAAAATACACTGAAGAAGTTATGTTATACCTTATTTCGCTAGCTACCACCCTCTAACTTATCCTCACTATCATTTATATTTATTTGCCCACAGAGTATGAAAGTTGATGAAGCTATCAAAAAGCTAAAACAAGCAAGCCCTGCTCACCTAGACGCCCTCACGCATCTCCTGGTTGCAGTAGTTCAACAGGAAGCCATGTCTCATGAAGACATGAACAAAAGGAACGTTGCTGTTGCAAGGATGAAAACTGCATTCAAGGAGAAGATGCCAGGTATTTGCTTAAAATTTGGTTTCTGGTATTAAAAAATATTACTAAATGTAAATTTTTATTTTGTCAAGAGCAATTGACTGTTGGGAGTGGCAGTATATAGATGGAAAAAATTGATTGATGTTTTCAATTGTCATTCCCAGGTGTTGATTTACGTCTGTTTGGCTCATCCGTAAGTGGATTTGGTTTCAAGCAGAGTGATCTGAACATTGAACTTATCTTGCCAGTTGATAGTAAGGAGGAACACAAAGCAGCCAAAGGCCTCGTAGATGCTGCCCACCTCATGAAAGAGAACAGTAAGGATAATTTGATATTCAATTTAAGGGAATTACAATCAGAATCGGGCAAGGTGGGGATGGTGTTTTAAGTCAATAGGTACTTGTAATAATAATAATAATAAGATTTATAAAGCGCACAAATCCATTGCAGTAGTGCTCAAGGCGCTATAGAAGGGAACCAAAAATTACCACCATGAACCTAAAGCTACAAGAAAAGAAACACCACACTATATCACGCACTGTTTACAGGCAATTTAAGGCACATTGCCTGCCTATTCATTACACACAGGTGCTCAAGTAATGGGAGTATCAAACTAAAACAATTAAGCAAGCAAGCAAAACAAACCAGAGAACTAGGAAAAAGCAGCCGACAGCAGATGCGTCCTGAGAGCTTTTTTGAACAAAGCAGTAAACTAACACAAGTGAATATTTATTGGCAGTTTATTCCAAAAGCGTGGAGCCGCAACAGCATCTCATCTTATTTACCTCTAAAGACACTCACACAGTTTGGTAATGATTAGATAGAACACTAGGCAGGTGTCCCAAGTCACTGGAGTTTCCTGAATATTGGGACGGCCTCCTGCACTTTTGCATTCAAGCAAGCAAAAATCTACCTCAAAATAATCATATCTCGCAATATGAATCACCATGCGCATAAATATGAAATTAGATGTGATTGACAAAGCTAATAATACAACCAGATGACCTGGGAATGACATCGTCCAAATTGAGATCCCTGACTAGGAGACAATTCTGCACTGTTTCTAGTTAAGTGTACAGAGTGTGTGCACTTAAGACCAATGGCTGAAATATCTCTTCTGGATGTAATTGTAAAATGTACAATGGTCATTCATTGACATGTTCGGCCTGGGGACCCATGGCCTATTATTTACGTACTAAGATCATATAGTAAAATATTGTGTAAGCGGTTTGGCCCAGAGGGAACGGTTTGGTTTCCCAACCTCGTGGCTTCAATCCCTCGCTATGAATTTCGCTTGTGTCTTTGAGCAAGGCACTTTTTCTACGTTACTTCTCTCCACCCAGGAGTATAAATGGGTAAATGGTGGGGTTGCCTGCTCCTGCACCAAGATGGCAGCAACACTTAAGTATGTGGTCCCAATGACCAGGGGAAAACTTACAGTGCTTCGTGTCCATAAAGAAAGACGCTATAAATATATGACCAGATTAGATTAGATTAGATAATTTACGTGCACATATGCTATTATGCACGCAACAGCTTCGCATATTATTTTGAAGGACGAATGGCGGTGTACATCCTTCAATCAAAACACAATGAGAGTTTGATGGACAGTGCCACCCACCAGTTTAATCAATCGACCTATGGAGTTATCGGTGTGGTCATGCTAATTTTTTTCCTATTTTATAGCTTTAAAAACTTCTCTAACCACCAAAACTGGTCTAATATTTATCAATTTGTGCCTTTTCACCCAACAGGTAAATTGTTTTCCGAGGTGCAGCCAGATTTTGAGGCAAAGTTTCCATGTATAGATTTTATCGAACCAGAAAGGTAAGTTAACTTCTATTCAAATCTTTATAGGGTCCTGCATTCAATTCCCAATGTCTCCCTTAACACCATTACATGAAAAATGTTGGCAAAAAATTGCTCTAAATAAGTAAAAGGTAATGTTTTACACTTGTTAATAGAGCTTTAGATTGCATGATGAAGGTATGATGTTGAACGTAATGACATCACTAAAAGTTATCTGTTTTTTTCATTTCTTTGTACTTTTTGCTTGTATTTGTATAAATAATACTAATAACACAAGTGTTCTAATGATTTTAGTTGAATATAATGAATATGTACCCTAGTCTATTTTATTGTAATGTGCATTTGAACATATTTTAATGAAATTTGCACAATATAAACGAATAGATTATTATTATTGTTGTTAAATGAATATATGCCTTTTACTACTGTAGCGGCCTACCCGGGAAGATCAGTATCATGAATGACCACGCTTACAAGTCGAGCAAGCTGTTACTTGCGTACAGTGAGATGGACGAACGTGTCAAACCGCTAGCCATTGGACTACGTAAACTGGCGCGTCTCTGTAAGATAGACGTACAAGGAGACGGTAGCATTCCAGCGTATTCCTTCACCATTATGACGGTTTTCTACCTACAGCGATGCCCCAACCCTGTACTACCAGTCCTTCATGAGGTTAGTATAAATCTAATATTACATAATAATTATCAGATTGTCTGTCAGATTTCACAATGTCTGATATGAATTGTCTGACAGTGTATATTTGTTCCATGCATATTTGATCAAACAATTAAGTTTTTGTATTTCTGATATTGGACCTTTACATTAAGCCCCGCCCCTTATATATTGTTGCGAAAGTCACACAAAATTTTTGGGACAACATGTCCATTTGTAGGACATGCTAGTATTCCTGTTCTGATTGGGGGCAGTTGTTAAGTTTGATGACATTCTGGAAAGGTGTGTTGGAAAGGTGGGCATTTCAATGTTTTATCAGACATTGTCTAATACCTGTTTCAGACATATCTGATCCAATTAAATTGTTATTGTGCACTTATGTTACACCACCTTCCCTAACAGTTGCAAAATGCAAGCCATGTCTCCTCATCTATTCAAAGAATTATCAAATCACAATACATATTAAGAACCACAACCAACATAATGAACTAGCAATCAATAACAGCAAGGAGACAACAAACACGATACACACACATCATAAACTAAATACAGTATTTATGAAAGTAGAGCCATTAATTCAAACAAGTGAGTCTTAAGATCTGTCTAGGTTATTCAATTTCATTTCACAAAAACATGTGACATGCCTATATATAGTCATGATGACATCATATCATGACTATATATGGACTCATCATGACTATATATGGACAGAAAATTTGATAGTGTGGATGTAGCTTAGCAAATCAATAACAACAAAGAGTCAACAAATACAATACACACAAACACACATTAAACTAAATATTCATGAAAGTACAGCAAACAAATGAGTCTTATTTTATTGTTTGAAATCATTGAAATTGGAAACGCATCAGGAGATCATGTTGCTTCATGTATGTTTGAAGTCGGGTCAATGCTGTGCTCTTTCATTACATTAATTACTTTAATTCTTGACTTTATTTGCGAATCACTCGAGCGTATAGAGACCTGTATTATGCACTTCACAATCCCACTTATTATTATTATTATTATTATTATTATTATTATTATTATTATTATTATTATTATTATTTTATTATTATTATTTTATTATTATTATTATTATTATTATTATTATTAAATGTGATGAAACATTGTTCAATACACAAGCTCAGTCTTTCAACAATGTTAATTTTTATAATCTTTTAGGTGCTTGGACTAAAGGACTCTGATGTAGCAACAGTTAAGGATAACTCTCAGGTAATTAATTGATAACGAACGTATATTTTGACAACTACTGCTTCATTAAGAAGAGAAAATCAACATTATTTTCACTTAAGAAAGCTCCAGGGCTTTAATAATTTCAATCTTGCTATTTCATTTACATTATTAGAATTGCGGAAGAGACAATATACATGTTGTCACACAGCACGGGGAACTATAGGTTTTTTTATTGCCTCCAGAGTATATATACCATATAGTAATTATTACAATGCGTATGTTTACACAAGGCATATGGGAATAATGCAGAAGCAGCAATGCATGGAAAAAACCCAGAAACAGCAAGCTATAATTATGTTGAATAAAGAATTATAGATTTGCCTTAGTTGACTTTGACTAACTTGAATAATTTCTAAGTTAATTACATGACAAATTCTTGTGTTTTCCATTGATTAACAATCTGGAAGTCAAATTTTATCTCGGTCAACAACTTCTCAATGCCATTTTGAATTCGGCTTAGTTCAACTGTATTAGCAAAATGAGAAGGAAATCAACTCTGTCTGAACTTGAGATCTAAGGTTTACTATTCACATTTATTAGGTTGTAAGGAAGAAGGTAATAATAGGGGTTGTAGTAGATCCTTGCTTAAGAAGTAAAGAGAAAACTTTATAGTATTAAACAGTGTTTTCCTCAGGGCAACGGCCCTGTTACAGCTTCACTCAGAAAACAAGTTTACTGTTACAGCTTCATTCAGTAAACAAGTTTACTGTTACAGCTTAAATTTACCGATACACCTTGTAGTATCACTGGTAAATGTTCAGTTTATCAATTGTTTATACACAAGCTCTACATATACAATTTCAAAATACAAGGGAAATGCACTCTATCTTTCCGTAAATTTGACATTAACAAAGGATAAACTATAAGCCAGTAGCCAAAGAAACCACAAGTCTGAGCTCTTGCACCTTGTTTATTTAACATAAAAAATGATACCATGTTTCACTGTGCTGTGCTAAGCCTACCTACTTCTCTGACTAATTTCTACCTTTTAAACTCACTGTGCCTACATCACTCTTTCTATTTAACCTTTTAAAACACAGTTTATTATTTGTGTTCCATGTATACTCATGATAACACATTTTATGTGTTTTATTTGTAAATAAACATCAACAACAACTTCAGACATTCTCAAGTCCAGGCAGTGAAAGTTGGCCCTTATCCAAAAAAACAAAAGCAATCACGCAACAGTGGCACTAGGTGAAAGGTTAACCATGTGGCTTTCTCTCCTTGTACGTAACTTTTTTCTTAAACTTGGTTTCTAATTTGTCTAAAACTAAATTAGTATTTCTACGTGGTAATAAATACATTTCTACACAATAAAATGTTTATTAATTGTTGTCTTATTTTTTTTAATGAATTATTATTAACATATTAGTAGCACATGCAGGTTTGCCATGTCAAAAAGACTCATCACACACTGCCACACATGTTTGGCTGTGGTATCTCCCACTCTATTGTCATGGTAACGAAATGGCAAGCTTCTGATAAGGGATCTCATTGGCGGTTTGAGCAGAGTTTGAGATTGTTTCAAGAGATACCTAGGCCTAGTGTGTTACCTGTCAAGTTATTTTTTTGGTGCAGTAGCCTATAACGTAAAGTACAGAAAATGAACTATAACAAAATAAAAACATACATAACCGAATGGAAAATTTTATTTAAGTCAATAATTAATTCTACTCAAAAATTTAAATTTTTTTTCACTACTATAGAATACATGTGCACGAACGAGGTTAATAAACTGATGGTTTTTTTTATTGGGCCTAATAATATGGAAAGCAGGATTTAATACAACTGTGGCACCGTGGAATATTATGCGCCGAACAATGTGTCGCCGCGCATTTTCCCATTACACCTTAAACAAATCCTGGGGAGAACACTGTTAAATGTAGCTGTATTTTTATTATGTTAATAACAACCTCTCAACAAATTTATCATTTCTCATTCCACAAAATAATTTCCGTTCTCATTTATAATTAAATAATTGATCATTTCTCAATCCGCAAAATAATCTTACATTGAAATTCTCATTTAATTGTTCAGGGACAGATTTTCAAGACAACAAACACAAAGACTGTAGGGGAACTGTGGCTGGACATGTTGAAGTTCTACTGTGTTGAGTATCAAATTGAGGATGAGGTTATCTGCATAAGGAAGTCTACGTCCATTACAAGAGAGGAGATGCGAATATCCAAGAGACGGCTTGCAATAGAAGGTAAATGTCAACATTGGTGCTACCATTCTGATGCTGCTGCTGCTTCTGCTACAGCTGCTACAGCTATTGTTGCTGTTGTTGCTGCAACAGCTACTACTGCTGCTACAGCTACTACTGCTACAGCTGCCTTAACAGCTACTATTGCTACAACAGCTACTACTGTTGCTACAACTCCTACTGTTACAGCTGCTGCAAAATAGTTACTACTGCTACTACTACTACTGCTAATGCTGCTGCTATTACTGCTGCAGCTGCTACTGCAACAGCTGCTGCTGCTACAGCTATTGCTGCTGTTGTTGCTGCAACAACTACTACTGCTGCAGCTACTACTGCTACAGCTGCCTTAACAGCTACTACTGCTGCAACAGCTACTATTGTTGCTACAACAACTACTGTTACAGCTGCTGCAAAATAGTTACTACTGCTACTACTACTACTACTGCTAAAGCTGCTGCTATTACTGCTGCAGCTGCTACTGCAACAGCTGCTGCTGCTACAGCTATTGCTGCTGTTGTTGCTGCAACAGCTACTACTGCTGCTATAGCTACTACTGCTACAGCTGCTGCAATAGTTACTACTGCTACTACTGCTAAAGCTGCTGCTATTACTGCTGCAGCTGCTACTGCTACAGCTGCTGCTGCTACTACTACAGTTGCAGCTACTACTGCTACAGTGGCTGCTGCTACTTCTGCTACAGTTGCTGCTACTACTGCCTCTGCTACCTCTACTACAACTAGTCATCTTTTTTTTTTTATAGGTCTATAGAATCCATCTCTTTCATTCTTTTATGTCAAGCATTTTCTTTTTTCAGCTCTTGATAATTGTAGGCATACTGCAGCTTATTAAGAAAATCTTTGACTGTCTTTTACCTTTTTCCATTTCCTGATGTCTACCACGATATCAGCATCTGTTGTTGGTAATTTAATTTGAAACAACATGTTTTTATAATGTATAAATTATTTCTATACAGTTATTACATTATCAATTAAATTTATTGCACACAATGATTGTATTATCACGCCACCATGCTACATTTTATGTTGTAATTTTGTTGCAAATTTTGTCTACAGATTACATTTATCATGATCATTCAAAATATCTTCCAAATATGTATGTTTAATAAATAGTTAAGCTATGGGACATGTTGTATAAGTTGTTCCCACAGTCACTGAAAATCAGTCAGGCAGAATATATGTGGCAAAGACAAGCCAAAACAGTCACTCGTCGCAAATCGTGTTTCAGAGAAAATGGCCAAAACATGCTGGAACTTTTAAAAAATCTATTTTATTGCACTAAACTAATCTTTACATATCTATACATCATTCTATGCTGTTATTTTCCCCATTTTCAATGTTAAAACAACACTTTTTAAGGATTTGATGGTAGTTTCTGCATGATAAATGCCTGAAATCATAAACTTTGAAGGCTGATTTCTCATATATTGTTCTTTAAACAAACGTATGTTGAAACACTTGTAACTTCATAAGGAAATGTCCGATTTGAATGATTTTTTTACCATTGTTTTTATGTTATGTATATTAATTGATTTTGTGTTTTTTTTTCTTCAGATCCATACAACACAAGCAAACGTAATGTTGCTAAGAGCCTGTCTTCACCGACCATCTTTAAATATGTGATGGATAGATTCAAGTCTGCTCTTCTGTACTTTGGTACCCCTCAATATAGTAAACAGAAGGACATTGCGGATTCTAAACCGCTTTCTAAAGAGCCGACAAAGACAGAACCCTCAGTAACAGATGCACTCCCAACTGACAGTTCATCAACTGCATCGGAAGCAGTTGGTGGAAAGACACCAAATGCTGCCACGGATGCATCAGATGGGAATGTCATCACTAAGTCCTCAAAAGCAGCTGATGAGATATCGGCAGATGATGAAGTCTCAGAGGAGGTTAAGCAGTTTGGACGCGAGATCATCGAAAATGCCATAAAAATCTGCGAAGCAGAGAGAAGCACTGAAGGAGAGAACACCTCAGACGTTGCTCTGAAACCAGAAGCAGATGGCAGGGAAGCGGACAAAACGAAAGCAGCTTTGAAGGAGTCACCAGATGTAGTGCCAGAAAATTTTGAATTTGCATTTGATGTTGTTATACTTACTAATGGAGAACAAGTCAATGTGTTTTGTTCACATTGCAACAAACACGGACACTCAATCAAGGTAAAGTTTTACAGTATCTGTTCACACTAGAATGTTTTAACGTGTCGGACTTATAAGCCGACCTCTATGTTTCATTATCGATATTCCTACTTTTTTTGCTGCTTTTTATATTCTTGACACTGCATCTGACTGGCTGAAGTTTAAAACGTAGCCAAGTGTATGACAAATCTTCCAAATGATACCATTTATGGGCTTTTGAATGTTCCTCAAAATTTTATTTTCTCTACATTTAAAATTCTGTCCATTCGTACTAACAGTTAGTTAATTTCAGTTGTAAAGCACGAGACAAAAATGATTTAAAAACCAACGATTTGATTTTGTTGCTAGTATAAGACGACCACCTTTTCTTCAATCATAATTTGCTGTTTGAAGCATCATCTGATATGTGAGAATATAGAGTTTGTGACAAAGACACGATCAATATCATGCCAATTTCATTCCTCCTATTTTGTGAGCTAAGATCTTTTGAAAGGAGTGTAAACCGTGAAATCCTAATCCTGTGTAACAAAAAATGCAATGTATACAGCTAATTTGAGTCACATGTTGCTTTTAGTTAAAGTTATTATCATTTTGTTTATTTTGTAATTTAATATGCACTTTTAAAATATTAGATATATTCACTTTATTATTATGTATTTAATATTTTGTAGTTTGTACTCAATATACAAACACTTCATTAATAATTATTAAAATTTTTGCTTTTACTAAAATTTTTTTTTTTTGTTATTGCCATTGCTGCCATCGTCATCATCAACATCATCATAACCATTCATCAGTATGTGTATAATTAATTTGCACATGTTTATCACATCCATATCAGTTGATGTTAAAAGCATTTAATGTTTTATTCACAATCTTTTTTATACAGAATTGTCCTGATGATGACTTTCCAACACTGAAACCTTTGCCTCGCATGCACAGTGGATACATGAAACGGATTGATGGGTTGTGTACACAAATACCATGTAAGTATATCAACAAAAAGCTACCACTATTAGTTTGCTATGATGAATTTACTTCCTAAGCCGTTTTTTTATTTATTTTTTTATAATCTTATTTTGTAGGTGAGTTTGAATTGAAGGACGCAGAGCATAGGAATCGTGACACCATTGTAAATGGACTGCAGTCACACATCAGGAGGAATTATCCAGGTATTCTTTACATTATCTGCATATTTCAGTTTTATGTTTGTTATGTTCACAATTTCCAGTAAAAAATGAGGTGGAAAGTTCAATGACTGAATATTTTGCTAATTCTACAAAGATACTAACCCTAAATCTAATGTTTAGTGCCAGAAAAAAATTCAAGTTTTTCTTTATTTTTTATTATGCCCGCCGCTGCCATAAAATCTAAAAAAATAAGATATGTATATTTCTTCCTAATTATATAAATTTAAAGTATTTAACCACCCCATTACTACACTGTTTACATTCACCAATAATATTTTATTTTTATTTTGTCCTCCATCTGAATGTTTTTTGGAAAACTGTTTGCTATTAAACAAGACAACAAAATTTTACTTTTATTTTTATCTTTATCTTTAAAATAATAAGTTTGCGAAATACGGTATAAAAATGTCTTGCCTTATGTACCAATGTTGGAGAAGTTCCCGATATTCCGCAAGTGTACCATATTAGGTATCTTATTTTGCTATTGGCTCTACTAATACTAGAGCCTAACCTCTTTCGGTGAAACAGACCCCACACAAGGTGCACAGCCCTTTGTCTTGGTTAGAACTGCATATCTCTGCCTACTGTAGGCTAAACTAAACTATTTTCACAATTTATATTTGAATTTTTAAACCCAAGTTCTGCCATGTATAGAGTACCACAGTCGTGTCGTCACAACGCCAGGTGGCGCTCTCTGTTGTTAACATTAACGTTCATTACGCCTAAATGACTTCATAGGCTTTCTGGAATAAGCATTTTAAAATCTAATATTTTACCATCAAA
Organism: Anneissia japonica; assembly: GCF_011630105.1. Classification (NCBI taxonomy): domain Eukaryota; kingdom Metazoa; phylum Echinodermata; class Crinoidea; order Comatulida; family Comatulidae; genus Anneissia; species Anneissia japonica. Next base: position 323,241 of record NW_022745460.1, read on the forward strand.
ATGTACTAAAAACACAAAAGCATGCATTATATTACATATTGACCACACATTTAATCAATTAAAATTTACAAAGAAAATGTAGGATACAGCATCTTAATAATTACTTTAGAAATTGGGATCAATTGTTCGTCTGTGGAGAAAATGGCGTCTGGTTGAACGCATTTTGCAATGATAGCAACGGAGTAGTATCACGTGGTATCATGACGTAACACTGTAGTACTCTATACTAAAATTGTTACTAATAGGAACAATATTAAGTTACTGGAGCTTAGTTGAGAATGTTAATGCTTAATGCATTACATTGATGTAAGCCTAGATTAGGCTAGTAGTAGCTTGTATTGAGAAGAATCGTAATCTTAAATGAATATTACATTTTTTTTTTGTTTAGCAATATTTGGGAAAGTAGATTTTTACAGCATGCAACAACTTGTTACATTTTGTCTGCAAAGTAACCGGTATTAAAACATTATTTTTAACAATCATTTTGCTTTTTTTTTGCCATTTACAGTATCGCACATCTTTGTTTTATACACTATTTTATTAAATATTGTAGTAATATTTATTGCCTTTTTTTGTTTTCAGAGGCCAAGCTCACCTTATTTGGTTCTTCCAAGAATGGTTTTGGCTTTCAGGGAAGTGATCTTGATATATGCATGACCATGAGTACACATAAAGATGCTTCGGTAAGTCTAATTATATTTTTGTAATATCATCCTCAAAGCGAGGAGAGATTTTTAAAATTTAACTATATATTAAGTGGGTAGCCCTTTCAGCATGGCAGATAAAAAAGGGCTCACTTACACAAATCAGTATAAAAGTAACGGAAAAACACAGAAAAAGATTCAGTTTAAGTACCTTTCTTTACATATCTGATTGTGTTTTTGCTGTATATTTATTTATATACAGTATTTAAATATTTTAAATACTAAGGTAAAGTATATAATTTTTTTTTTATCTCACTTCAGGCTCTGAATGTGCCATGTATCATCGATGATCTTGGGAACATCCTTAGGAAGAAACGTGACCTGTACAACATTTTTGCGATTACGACGGCTAAGGTTCCCATTGTGAAGTTTGTTCATCGTCCGAGCCAACTGGAGGGTGATATTAGCCTCTACAACACTCTCGCACAGCACAACACACAGATGCTCAAAACCTACTGCAACATTGACCAACGAGTGAAACAACTTGGCTTTACCATCAAAGCTTTTGCTAAGGTGCACGAAAAAAAAGTTTTTTGTTGTTGTATAGTTTAAGTTGTAGGCATGTGTGATCTTGTTGTAAGCAGTAACACATACCAAATTGATTATAAGAGGAATATTTGAAATGAGACTTATTTGTGGCCCTTTTTGTGTCTATTGCCCCCACATCATAATAAGTTAAAGATAGAAATTAACCTTCTCCAAACGTAAGCTTATAAAATAGGATGCCATGCCTAGGCTAAAGCTGTCAGTAATCTTTAGCTTGCACAGTTATTCATGTCAATTGCCAACACAGAAAACGTGGATGGATTAGTCGTTTTTTTAAAGCCTAATGTTTACTTTTGCCTAATAGTACTGACCAAGAGTTTCAATCAGAAGTTTCACAGTAATCAAATCTCACATAGAAATTACCCAAAAAAACATGTCAAGCCGTATAAACAACCTCCCACTGGGAGCTTATTTTTTTGCAGTTGTCATGTACTGGGTTTCAAAGCCATTGTTATTCTTTTATATGTAAGATATTATAAACAAATAGTTTACATATTTTTGTCTATTAGCAAGTAATAAATCATTTACCTTTTTCTGGAATTCTGAAATTAAACAGATTTATTTCTCTGAACCAATACGATTCTTTTTAAAAAAAAAAGTTATGTAAGGGTTTTAAACCGTGCTAATCATACAGGTAATGGTTCTAAAAGAGCATAAACATAGTGTACATCACAAAAGTGTTGACTATATGATAATGTTTGCATTTTCAGAATTGTATGATAGGAGATGCCTCTAGAGGGAGTCTCTCATCATATGCGTACACACTGATGGTGCTCTTCTACCTGCAGCAGTGTGATCCACCTGTCATACCGGTTCTTCAGGAGGTAAGACCAGTCGCTATCATCACCAGGCATAGACTATTAAGCCCTATCGCAACTATAAAATTTTATTTGGAAATAACATTGCCTAATGTTAAATATGGTCATGATGACATCACATCATGACCATATATATGCACATCATGACTATATATAGGCATATAACAATGTTTGATCAGATATTTCAGTTGCGTAGCTAAGAGTCTTGAAATTGGGGGCGGGGGGTTGAGCTAGCTTGCAAAATAAGGTGATTTTTTTAAATACTTGAGTATGATTTTTTTTTGCTTTGAACTATGTGGGGAGCACGAGTATACTGTAAGTGGCATAACTAGGTGGTGCATCCCTCATGCACCCCTAGTTATGCCATTGTATATACCGTAAAACCTTGAATTGAAGCCCAATTACCTTAATCTCAAGAGGTAGTCCATCTCGAATTGAAGCCCCTCTTTATGTGCAATATTAGTTTTGAAAAGATAGCATAGTCTTCTGTCCGAAATAGCACAATATGTACACTGCACATGAGTATCAAAAAACAAAATAAATTAAAATCAATTTTGATTCAAACTTGATTTATACAGTAGTTTAGGTGATTTAATGCCAGTTAATTCACTCAATAATACAGATTGATGTTACAGTGGCCTTAATTATTGTTTTATAATACAAATTCCCAAAATTTAAAGCGTTAGTTTTGAAAAGAAGGCTCCCCCCCCCCTCTCACTCTTTACTGCGCAAAAGTAGCCTCGAAAAGAAGCCCATCCAAAGTTCGCAAAAAAAAAAAAGAAGCCCAGGCTTCAATTTTAGGTTTTACGGTACTATATTAAATGCTACTGTATCAGTTACATATCTAGCATGTGCTTCAGTGTACTCAATAGTATATGTCTCCAATTTTGGATCAAATACCTACAAACATAGCTATCTGGTGGATATAACATGTTGCAAATTGTGGTCTACACATTAGCATTAAACCTGTCAGTTGTACAGACTTTTGTGGAGAGAGCTATAGACACAGTGGACAGTGTGAAATCAGAACTCTGATTTTAAAATTCCAAACTACTTTTGGCAATCTCTACATCAAATATTATCATAAACATTGGTTATAACTATTACATAAAGAAAAAAAAAAAAAAAAAAAAGAAAAAGAAAAAAAAAAAAAAAAAAAAAAAAAAAGAAAAAGAAAAAAACAAGAGTAAGTTTGCAGAGAGGGGTAAATTCTTATTTTTTTAAATATTTAATGTTAAGTGCATCAAAGCTCTGGTATTTATATTATATTATTCTTATTTAGCTGTATTCAAATGAGAAAAGACCTACTGAAATTGTTGATGAAAGGAATGTGTGGTTCTTCAGTGACATCCAAAATTTGGTGAGTATGTTTACAAAATGGGTACGTTAGCTAACTTTTAGAGAAAAAATATTGAACGAACACAATTTTAAATGCAGGGAAATAACATTTTGATGAACTTTTGAAAGCACATAAAATGGTATTATTTATTTGGAAGATTAGTCCTACATTTAGCTCTGTTTTTAGCCAGCTAGATGCAGTATCAAGACGTAAATGGTAGCAAAAAGTAGGAATTCTCATAGTGAGAGATGGCGGACTTACCTGACATACAAAAAATTGTCCAAAAATCTTCATAAACGCGGGAGTTGTCGTAAGCACTCACTACGTCGTACGACGTTTGTACGACCGTCGGCCGTAGAATTTATCTCTGCTCCCTGTCAGCTTTAAACGACGAGACGCCGTATGCAAATTGTCGGTGACAGTCTAACGGATTGTCATAAAAAAAAACGATCCATTGTCCGCGCGTTGTAGCGTTTTGTGTCCGTTATAGAACTGAGTCTGCCGACGACCCCCGGGCGCAATGCGTGCCTGGCTGTATACGCAGATCACTGTATATGCTAGAATGTACGGTAAATATATATTTTATGCTTCTCAAACAGAAATCAGCTTGGAAGAACTACGGAAAGAACAAATGTTCAGTGGGAGAACTGTGGTTAGGACTTCTTCGTTTCTACACTGAAAGTTTTGACTTCAGGCGGTACGTGGTCAGCATCCGCCAGAAGAAGTACCTCACCAAGTTTGAGAAGCTGTGGTCGTCGCGTTCCATTGCTATCGAAGATCCTTTTGATTTGGACCATAACCTTGGTGGCGGAGTCTCAAGGAAGAGTAAGTCCAAATTTTGTGAATGCTTACCTGTATCCTGTATATGGAATATATATGTATGTGGAACTTACCTAAAAAATAATGGAATTGACCCAATTTCAACACGGTGTATTAAAGATGCACCTATATATCATCCAACATAAACTTTGTCTCTGGTTGGATATTGGCACTTTCTGGATTTTTACACAACCTTACTTAGTATTGTACCATAACATAGTTATTATATCTGCTTTTGATTTCTAACAGTGTTTTTTTTTTTTTTGTTACAGTGAATTCATACATCATGCTGGTATTCCAGAAAGCTAGGGAACACTTTGGCACGCCTCGTCCTCTACCACCCAGCCATAATTTCCTGCAAGACTTCGTAAGACAATCAAATTATGTACAAACTTTTCAAAATGGTCAAACAAAAGTTTACTGAATGAATGAATGAATGAATGCATTCTTAAGGCCTTTAGTCTAGAAGATACCATGTACAACCTGATGAGCTTCAATTTTCAGCAGGGGCAGATTTAAGGGAGTGGCCCTGGCCTTCCCCGGCTCCTGCTTTTACAAAATAAAAGAAAAGGGGGGCAAAAATAAAAAAAGAAAAAGAAATTATTGGTCGCCCAAAACACCTCAGAAGTTTTCCTGGTGTCTAGAAAAATTTCCCTGGGGCATCCCACCCCGATCCCCCTAGGGTAGAGTTGTCTCGATTGGCCCCCCTCCCCCGGTTAGACAATCTCTGGATCTTCCCCTGTTTTGTGCTTATCCTGTTATTTTTGTCCTTCAAAAGAAATGAAAGATACTTGTGTGGAGTATAGATAATGCAGCATTTATTCTGCTATCATTATAATTTCAGCGTATATTTTTCAATGTTGATATTTTAACTGATGGCTGTAATCCACCTGATGACCGGTTATGTCGTTTATGTGGACGTGTTGGGCACTTTGTTAAAGACTGCCCCCGCAAACGTGAAAGAAAACCCCCCGCTCAAAGACAAGGCAACCAGGACAACGAAAGATATCGACAAGAATTCAATCGACAAAATACAGGTATATATTTTGGATCTCCATCAGCATCATGGCATCATTATGATTCTCTTAGTCAGCGTCATTCATGATCGTCATTATTATCATCTTATTATCATCATCACCACCCTCATCATATTTATATATTCTGATTATTATTATTATTATTAGTATTATTGATATTATTAATTCATATACATGTCTCCCTCCAATTAAAGACCACTCTTGGGACCGGGGTTTTCATGGTCTTTAGCAGCTTTGGTCTCTAATTAGAAAAATAAAAATAAAAGACATTTGTTAATTTGGGACCACAGAAAAGTGGTCTTTAATTGGAGGTGGTTTTAATTGGAGTAGTCTTTCATTAGAGGGAGACCTGTAGTCATTATTAGTTCCTATGAATGTAATGCAGTAGGAACTACAGTAAGACGTCCATTTTACGTACCCCTTGGTACCAAGGGGTGTTCGTAAATTGAAAAATTCGTAAACTTGATCTGGTGTCAGTTTCCAATACATAGGCCTAGCTATCCCCTGCCATTGAGCGTCGATAGGCTGACGACGGCTAGGCCTAACATGAACCAACAGTGCAGCAGCGTGTTCAAACACGCTAGAGCCTAGCTGAATTTACCTTTGATAAAAACCTGGAAATTAATTTAATCGTTGTGATTCTTCAACTTAACAAAATATTATTTTAACTCGACAGTTGCGTTGGTAGTTCTCTGGTTAGGTTTATTACGTTAATATAGAGATTATTATACCAGAAATGGAAGAAAAGACAACTACCTTGATTTTATTGAGTTTTCTAAATAGCCATCCATCACTATATTCCCACTCAATCTTGACAGACTGGCCCACATTGCCTGTGGAAAATATCAAGTTTCCATTGACAATCAGTTCTATCATAACAAAGTACGGTGTTTATTGATACTGCATTTAGTAAATAGGTCTAATAATTTTCAAATAAAACCAAATATTGTTATAAAATTTTATTTTTTGTTTATACATTTTAAAACTATTTTCTATACACAGACATTGTGACCTGAACTTGAAGTTTTGTTGATCACTAATTAAAAAGTCAAGTGATGGCTTGCTTCATATTTTATTTTCAACTGTTTTTTAATGGAATTGCGGTAAACAAGTTTAGTTTAAAATAATAATTCTAATGACTAATCCACCATGGTATCAGCAGCTTGTAGTTACAAACTCAAGATTTTTTTTTTAATTTGGAGTTCACATAGCATAGCTCAGCAAAATGAGCTATATATATATTATATAACAAACCATAATTTATTTGTATTTGTAACTTGCGTAAAAATTTCACGCTTATGTTTATAGTATTATATGTATAACTTGTGCCCCGGATGCATCCCTGTGAAAGTTAAAAACAATCCATAAGGTTAAAAAGTGTCACAGTTGATGTATCGATTACTGTATACATTTTCACTACCAAAGCATAACACAACAATCTGCCTGGTTTTTTTAGTTGAAATATTATGTGTATTATTATGTACAGTTTCAGTCATATGTAACTTTACTATTATTCTGCATAGGAACATTGATAGCTAAGGCTCTGGTTTTAATACATTTTCTGTTTCCTTGATAGATCCACGACAGCAGGTAGATATGAATCGAAGGGATTTCCAACAAGTGAAAAATTTTCAGAGGTCTATTTCATTGCCGAATGCAAAGTCGGGCAAACCTGGAGACCCAAGAATGTTGACGGTACATATACAGGGCCAGCATGTCCCAACACATGATGGCAAACATCAGCAATCAAGACAACCAACAATAGGTGAACGTTGGAAGGAACATAAACAACAAGAGCAAAAAGCCAAGCCTGAAGAGAAGCCTACTACTATACCAAAGAAGACACAAGAACAGGAATCAAAAACACAACAGGCAAAGTCAAAGAACATAGCGGGTGATAAGTTAAGGGGTCCCCCACCAGCTTCAACGTATCCTGCACTGGGGAAAGCCCCGCATGAAGTTAAAGGCCCAGAAGGACAATGGGCAATGGGAGTACCGAAATTGCTAGGTGCTGATCGTGTCCCTGGGAAACAAGAGAGCAAACAAGTGCCGTTTAAGAAGCCAGCAGCAACAGTTCAACCTTTAGTTCATCAGCATCCATCGTCTGTCAATCAGCCGAGATATGGATTTCCACGCCCACAAAATCCTACCATTCCCATCATTCCATTTGCTCGAAACTCATCCTCGCAGCATGTGGCTCGTATGCGGAACCCAAATCAAATCCAGCAGGAGTTAAAGGTGCGACCAAATTTTCATGGCAATCAACCCCAGGGCCATCCTGCGGGTCTCAGGGCTCCACGGCCGCAAAGAAGTGGCGCATTTTCGCAACATATGACACGCCCACCGGCACCGTCACACAACAAAGGACAAACCCCTGAGGAGAAAGAGCAATTTCTAAAGATGATAACGCAATTATCTAAAGAGATTGAAGACCAGAAGAAAACTAGTAGTGAGCCAGCTAAAGGAAAGCCTTTGGTTACCAGCCAGCCCGAAGAGGCCAAAGTGAAGCCTTTCTGGTCTGACAAAGTGCCGTCAAAAAAAGTTGAACACCAGCCTAGGCTGTCTGAGCCTAAAACTCAAAGCCCACCCAGAGCAGGATTACCCAAAAAACAGCAGCAGCAACAAAAGCAAATTATGCCTCAAAGCTTAACACCTGACCAGGTTAATTTTCTTGCAAATTTCCAGCAGCAGCAACTTGCACAGCAACATCAACAACAGCAACAGCAGCAACAGCAACAAAATACCTTATTACAGCAGCAACACCAACAAAATGCGTTATTACAACAGCAACACCAACAACACCATTTATCAGCAACAACGTTTCAGAAACAACAAGGTATTGTGCAGAGTGAGGCAAGTAGTTTGGAGTCAACCAGATTCCAGCAGCAGCATCACCAGCAGCAGCAACAGTCGCGCCAAGATCAAGCGAGATCTGATGCAGGACGGCTGAGCCACCAGCAGCAGCTGCTCCAGTTAAGCCTGATGCAGCAGCAGTGGAACCAGCAATTTCCACATCACCAGCAACAGCATCAACAGCAGCAGCAGCAGCAGCAGCAACAACAGGCAGGCTTGCAGTGGGAAGCAACAAAACAGACTAGTCCACAACAACAGCAATGGGGCAGCCACACAACAGATCAACGTTGGAATTCAGCAGTGTAAGTTCATAACATTAATTTATATTTCAGTTATTGAATGCTCTCATTCCTCTATGTGATTGTATTTAACTTTTTATTTAAACATTTAATGTGTATGTGTGACAAAATAGATAAGGAAATGTTAATGAACGTTTTGCTGTACTTTCGTTGGTTTTCTACTGATTCGTTCCGATGATTGATGTGAATGATGTTATAACTTAGGTGAGTGATGTCATCACTATGTGTGAAGAATGAACTGTTTCAGTATCTTTTAACTGTTATTGCTTTTGTGTTTTTACTTCTCTATGTCATCATTTTGGTGAACGATGTCATTACTTTTGTGAATGCTGTCATCAATACTGTATATATAAATAATGAACTGCCATCATGTTTGTTGTTGCTTTTGTATAGATTATTACTCTCTAATAAAAATTTATTATTTTATTATTCACAGACAATCACAGGTGTATACGAATTCTAACATCCAAAGTCAGCCAGTCCGCATTCCATCTGGAAACCACCCGGCAATGAGCTCACCACAGACCCCGCCTCCCAGTCCGCAAAGAAACGCAGGTGCAACCAATATATCACCAAGCACATACCAACAGCCGGGAAATGTTACATACGAATCGTCAAATCTAGTCTCGGAACAGCCTAACAGGACTGGCACAAACCTGTGGCAGACCAACACAAGACAGTCGTCCATTCCCTGGGGAGAGCCTGCCAGCGATTCCAGAGGTCAAGGAGGCATTGAGAGGCAGCACCAGCCGCAAACCAGCAGGTTGGCAATCCTCACATCTTTTTGGGGGAGGAAATGTTTAATATGTAAAAGAAAGTGATATTAAATGTCACAATTTGCAATGGTATCTTAATGCTTGTTATTAGCTGTAATTTTTCATGGAAGTATTTTAGCCTGATTATTTGTCATTATAAAAAAGATCTGGATAATTTATTAGTCAATGAATTAAATACATTTTTGGTTTTATACCAATAAATTCTATTCTACTTTGATTTATTTTACTCACTTGCAGGGTCGCAACATGGCAACAGGATCTCAGCCAAACCAATCCAGCGCAAACATCTTCCTCACTGTGGTTACCTCGCGAAACAACGCCTCCTGCTTCTCCACAGAGTAGCCAAACCCATCAGCAGCAACAGGCCCAGCAGACCTCATTTCACCAGACTGTGTACGATCTACCTCAGCTGCAGGGCCTACGGCAGGAAGCAACATCTTATTCAAGACCAGACACCTATCTATTTCCTTCAACTCCGCCTCGTACTACTTTAGCGAACATGCACGGTTTTGGCGAGCCATATAGGGACATGACTGCACATTCAGGTTCACCACAGAATCTGCAAGGTTTCCAGACCATGTCCGTTGCCGGAAGCACTGACATTAGCAAGAATCAGCCCGGGTACTGGGAACCATTTACCACGCCAACATCCATTGTGTACAGCTCCCAACCGTGGGTCAGCCCACAAAGCACGTACGTTGCTTATACTGGCGTAGATGGGCAGCAAGTAAGAAGTCAGCCGTTATCTCGTAACCCGTACCCAGCACAGCAGCACAGTTACACAACAGCGGCAGGAACATACTACCAAAACACTGGAGCCTATCAAGCCGGACAACAGGACATGCAGTAGAATTATGCTAGTATATCAACCCCATTTCAAGGCTCACTAGGCCTGTGTGTCCCAACTGTGTGGCGTTTGTTTACTCTAGGCCTAGGATTTCAAGGCTTTCCATAGCAACTCTAAGCCTAATTGTTTAACAACACAGATCACTAGGATTACTCCTATATGGCAATTAAAAAATTGGTGTTCACAAATTACTTATTTTAATCCTTGAATTCTCCAGGTCAAATTTATATGCTGCTGTAAGTAAGCAAGTATCTGGAGTTGATCGTAGTTTTTCTCAAGGTGCCATTGGTTGACTGTTACATTTTTTATACTCTGGTTGTATAACTGTTGATATTGTTTTTCTGCTCACTAAGTTTTAGAATCACCTGATGAATTATGGGTAATTTTACCTTTGAAAATTTTAAATGAATTCCGTGAAACAAATCATTTAATGCAAAATATTCATAAAATTTTATTGATTTTTTTTTCAGGGTGAGAAAAAAAATATGTATTTGTCGGGTTTCTCAAGTTCTGGTCAGGAGGAAGGATAAAAATTAAATATGAATTGTGTGATGCTGTC
>NW_022745460.1:333901-373723 GCF_011630105.1 Anneissia japonica
TTAGCATTGATTTTGATAGATTTTAATTACATTATTGGGATGTTTTTTTCTGTGTGTATTGTGTGGAATTACTTATATTTTTAAATGCTCGGAATTTCCTTGCCAGTTACTGGGTTGTTAAGTTTAATCCACGGTTTCATGAAATTAGGTTAGCTCCAAATATGTAATGCTATAGAGATTAGAATTACCTACAACGATGCAAGTGATACGCTATTCATCTCTGGATTTTTAAAGGATTTTAAAATAATTCATTTCTTCTCATTCCTGTTTGTAACTGTATCTGCACATACACTATACATAAAGCAAATGTTTAATGATATTTGCATGTACATTTAAAAAATCATTTTACGAATGATATATTCATTGTAGATATCCAGTCTGACAACAGAGTTAAACAAAAATAGCATTTTTAGACTTTAGAATATCAACACTTAAATGGTGTTTGAGATTGTTTTCTTTAATATTTGCTTTGCATAATAACTTCTATGTTAGATGTTACAGTATGTTTTCGTTTATATTTGTGATGGTAAGTTTCCCATGTCAGCTGTTGCCCTGGGTTTTTAAAAATGAAATTTCTGGTAAAGTTAATTTTTAATGAAACTTTGAAATAAGGAATTTTAAGTGGTTTGTTTCAATATTAATTTGAACTGTTCACTCAAGTTTAGATTTTAGAGAAAAAAATTGGTTTATTTGGGTTTTAATAATGTGTTTGAGTAGCAGTGATTATTTACAGCTAAGGCTACTGATTTTTTTCTCTAATTCTTTTTTGATTGTGTCTGTAAAAACTACTTTATTCATCGTTAGAATATTTGTATTGATGTATTTTATATCTAAAAGGCTTTGGTCGCAATGGCCAGCTCCATAATAGTACATAATATACTATAATTATTTGCGCTGTTTATCAATTTTAGAGAAAATTGTCTTTAGAATGTAATTGAAAAAAAGTGATGTTTTTACAGAATCTTTTTGTGAGAATTGAAAATATACATCGCCATTGAAACCCACATAATATACGAGTGTCATATGTTCATAGAGTTTTCTTACATTCAGCAAGTTTCGCGAAGTTTTTTAAAGATCACATTTAAAAAAAAATAAGAAAAGTTTGTTTTCTTATTTAGCAAATGGTTTTGCTAAAAACGTCCAGATGGGGGAGAAAATAAAAACACAATTTCATTGGTTAATGTAAACAGTGTAGTAATGGGATGGTTAAATGTTTTTAAGCCTGGTTCTCATGAGAGACCTAGTATCCGGATTAGGAGTTAACCGTTAGCGCTAACCGTTAGCACCTGTATGAGAACGATGGATCAGTTAGCACTAACGGTTAGCAAGTTGAGCACGTTTCTATCGTCAACCAATCACACGTACGCGTTTACAATTTCCAGTATCCGGATCAGGATCTTTCTCGTATGGACGCACGGCAGCTAACGGTTAACAGGATCCGGATCCTGCTAACCATTAGCTGCCAGGTGAGAACATAGCCTTAGGAATTGACGGCCAGCTGGCCTATCTGTTGGGCGCCAACTCTGATGTTTATTCAAAATTGAATATTTTATCTGCCGCAAGCCCCTGTCACACTGTAGCGTATAGAATCAACGTATGCCAACGTTTATCAAAATATTGGTTTACGTTCGCGTAAGTTGACATTCGTTCGTGACACGTTCGTAATACGTTGTATTCGTTAGCTGTTCGTTGGGGTACGCTGGGGTCTATTTTAATTTTTGGACATATGACAACGTTCTGCTACATACACGGTGAGCATTCGTTGTTTGAATGTTTCACATGTTGGGTTTACGTATTCTGTTCGTCCGTTGTTCGTCCAAACATGTTCAATCCCATCTGAAGCGTTTGTCTAACTAATGAGTAACGAATGGCCAGCGAACACTCAGCGTTTACAAGGCGTCAATACGTTAGGCATTCGTTGTGTACGCCGAACATTCGTTGGGTGAATGCGCTGTCATTCGTTAAATGGACGCTAGTTGTACGATGAGCATTCGTTGGGCGTTCGTCTTTCACGCAAAAATGTTATTTTTTTGCGCGTATCGGGACTTAGGAAAAAAATGAGAAAGTTGGGTCTATTCGCTACTATGTGACAGGGCCTTTATAAGCGGTACTTAGTGGGGGGGAAAAAACACAAAAACATGTTTGGTGCTGCACCAAACATGTTTTTGCACTGATCATTTACAGTAAGCCAAATGAGTTATTCTCTCTTGTAAACATATCATTACAACAATATTAATTGCTTTTATTTTAATTATTTTAATAACGGTTGCACGAAACTGGATTACATGGCTACGAATTAAAAGTTTCTCGATAACATGTTAAATAGGTTACATTTGTCTTATATTTTACATTAATATACAATCAATTTAATAAAGAGTTCCATAACTTCTTAATTCTCACTACTGAAATCATACATCATTTACAGAATAAAAAATTAAGTTAAAAATTATTTTATTCCATTTTTATAAACAGATTCAGATATTAACAAAATAATCCAAAAAGGTTTACTAAACACTTAACTAACTAATGAGTTGTATCAAGTGGAAATAGTGTTAGTGAGGTGCTATCTAAGTATCTGAAACCATAGTGAACATATCTTGTTAATTGTGGGAAAGGGGGGGGGGAGGCAGGGTGGTACTTCAGCTTCCCTTCCCTTCCCACTGCCTGGGTCAAAAGGGCAGCTAGCAAGTTCCCTGGGTTAAGCCCTGGTGGGGTGCCAAACAAATCCAGGAAATTCTGGGCAAGTCTGAAAGTTAAAATGAAGAATAATGTTCTATTTTTCGGTTGGACAAGTTGTGGCCGACAGTGATTATGTTCCCGCTGGCGCAACTAAATCTATGATCTAATAACCGTTTGTATTATCACCTTTATGAGTAATGGTTCTCTGGGCAACATTTATTTATCTTTTCATACAGGGTTGGTGCCAGAATTTGCCCGACAGGGTCCGATGACCCCAACGAAAAAGTGTTCCATTTCTCTGAAAAATATGACAATTTAAGGATTTCAAAAGCTCATTTAATCAATTTTAAAAAAAAAGAAAAGGTGATTGTTTCCCAATCATGATTCGAACCCAACACTCTCTGATTTATATTTAGTCACTCAAATAATACAGTAGTTATGAAGCACAGCTTTTATATTCTCTTGGACATATTTTTGTCATTTTTTCAATGCAAATACCAGTACATTTATAATATAATTAATGAATTTCCCGTATGTAAATTTATTAAATGTAATTATATGCAGGGCCAATCAGATTGATCGATCAACTTATTTCTTCTTAAGGTGTACACAGACATTTGCAGATATGACCGCAAGGGCAGGCTCTAGAAAGGACCTGCTGTGGTCTAATCTAGGCATAATGACAATGGTGACGCAAGTATACCTTGTAGAATTGGCGTTACCCAGTGCTGAGACAAGGACACTTCTACCATGACCCCAACAGTACCATGTATATGGTTCAAATCAGGACAGAGACAATGGTCTTTTTTCCTTCTTAAAAACAGTACTACCAAAATGTTTACCTGCATATATACTATACTGTATAGGTAATAATACTTTTGAAAACAAGTCATTTGCACTCATTGGTTAAATTAGTACAATATGTATGTTCAGAGGTAAATGTAATAAAATATATTTTTCTTTCCACCTTTTAAAACTGGGAAATTAACTTTTACCGTATCAATTTATTTATAAATTAAATTGATGCCTTCAAATGTGAATTGTCTAAGACTACAGAATAATGGAAAGTAAATTTCATTTTTAATTCCACCATAAAACTTTTTTTTTCCTGAAATAACATTTCCCCTGACCAGCCATTATTGTACACTACATTGAATTTAAGCAATTAAATTTAATACTTGTTATTTATTTAAAGGAATTTCGCATTGGGCACTACATCTTTAAATATAAAAAGCCAACTGATACTCATGTAATCTAGTTAACGTCAAGTATTTAATTAACAGAACCATATTTCATTGCACTTGTACTAATGAAACCCACTTCAAACAAATATGAAGTTTTTACCCCCCCCCACCCCAAGGGAGAGGTCCCATTGTGTGTATGTGTGCCATCCTAAAACCAGCACCAATTGCCAAAAAATGAAAATTTGACTTCATTTATTCATATTCACGATATTAGATTTACAATGACAGGTCATTTACTAAAAATTGTCTTACTTTCGCTAAAGTTATGAGTATTACAGCTTCTCTGTACTAAAGTATACAATACTGCCAAATTCTTATGCTTATTACTCAGTTTCCCATATTATGGTGACAATATGCTGGTTTTGGGATGGCATGCCCTCATTTTGTTCGTACAGTATCCTAAACTATTTTAATACAATTCTTAAACCACAGGTGGGAAAATCACATGCGTACAATTTATTAGTGTTGTACCAATAAAGATGACACATTTTTGCAATACTGCAATGCAGGCCTAGAGGTTGTTGCGCTATCGTAATACAGTGGGTGCACTTTAGCACATGTATATTGAAGGCCACAGTGACATGTGTTCAAGATTCAATAGGTTCTTGATTGATGCTTGGCACAGCTGATGTATTTTGGTTTCTCAAGTTCAAAGTTGGGGGTTCGAACCTTCGCTGTGCATTTCGCTTGTGTCCTTAGACAATGCACTTTACCTGCGTTTGACTCTCTCCACCCAAGAGTACAAATGAGTACCTGGTTGAAATATACCTGGAAGGTTAAAAAGGTGGTGTGGAAAGGAACTGGCTACCCTACCACACAATGCCGAGGCTTAGTACGATGGGCCAACAGTTTATTCCTCTATATCCAGTAATGAATATTAGACTACCTTTACCTTACCCATCCCCCCCCCCACTCATTCTTGAGAAGGAATACAAATATTATCAACAATAAGAGTTTTTTTTTTCATTTGCATGGATAAAGCAGCGATTTAGCAGGGAAATTTTAAATACAAGCTTTCCACTTTAAAATCAAATATAAGATCACAATCAATTATACTAAAAAAAATGTATTTAAATAAAATCCCATTCTTGTATGAATGGAATGAGACCCTCCAACAGAGTTTATCAGATAAATCCTTTGACCTGAATGGCATATTAGTGAACTGCTCTTAAGACCTTTAACCTTTGACATTCAAAAGTTGCTCTCTGTCCAAGCTGACAGTTGATTCACATTGCATCGTAGCTAATTGGAAAATGATCAGGATGTTTCCACTTTCAAAACCACAGAAGGATGAAAGCAAGGCCAACATTTATCATGATGTTAACTCGTGGATCACAGTATTCATCCAACATCTGCGATCTTCTTCCAGTGCCAACATTGCTGCAATTTTCACATTTTCCACACGTATGACCAACTATTTTGCACAAATTCTGCAGCAGCTCTTGCTAAATCGGTGTTCCAGCATTGGCAACCTCCTCACCAGAGTCTGTAATCTCTTTGTTAAAACCTTCTGAATTTTCTAAATCTAATGGTCTTTGACTGGATTCACCAGATGTAAAATTGGATATACTACTATGATTACTAGCTATACTTTGTTCAGGTTTGGAACCAAGTACTTGATTGTCAGACTGTTCTAAATTTGTGTCAAGTTGATTAGATTGAGAGTTCTGAGAAGGCTCATTAATAGTCTGCTCTTTAGGTGTGTCCGACACAGAGGCACCCTCGTGGGTGTTACTATCTGCTGGTGCTGTTGATGTTGTTTCTACGCTGGCCTGGGTGGAATCTATCTGGGCCTGGGGCATGTTTTGCCGGTTTGACATTGGGTGGTGTATATTAATATGAATATGCCTCTGAGGTTGTCCAGTAAGGGCAGAAAACGTGTTCCTCAGATGAAGATTGTTGATGACCCCCATCGGTATTTGCATTATGGTGCGGGGTTGTTGCCTAGGTGCTTGTCCGGCCTGTGAACCTCCGGGATTCCCCGGCGCATTGCCTTCTGGATTTCCAGCAGGAGCATCAGCAGTGGGGGCAACAGGGTTGTTTTGATTGGCATCCATCTGGTTTTGATTGGCATCTGGGCCTCCTGCAGGTGCATTACCTTGATTTTCGTTGTTAAGATTCACGTTCAGGCTAAGGCCCCCATGTTGGTTTCGCTGCAACAACAGCTGAACACGTGCTTGTTGCAAAATTGCAGGTAGCTCGTAGTGATGAAAGAAGTACACCATAGAGTGCTGTAGAAATAAATAAAATAAAAAGATGTTCAATGAATAATAAATATGTGATTTTAAATATAATGATGATGAAATAGATGGGGTGGTGTAATATCCCAAATTCATTGATGCATACAGTAGAACCCCTATTAAGGGGACACATTCAACACCAAAAAAAGTGGACCTTTAATAGGGGTGTATCCTGAATATAATTATGGTGGTGAAGATGTTGACGCCCCCCCCCCCAGCTGGTGCCCCCCTGAGGTGGCTAATTAAGTTCCTTGACATATAAACCTGTCGATGATTGTTCGAAATCAGCTCAACCAGTTCGTAGTTTTGACTTGCAAAACTACGGCCGACTTCCATTCCACCGAGAAATGTTCGCTTTATTGTTCTTCTTCTAAAATCACTCAAGCGTCACTCATGTGTGGCAATTAGTTTTAGTATTACAGTACATTAGGCCTATATATATTGGCAATCACAGGCATTTATACAAACTCACAGTATTCTCTACACACTTTTCTTGTTGCAACACACTGGATCTTGACTATTTTAACATAAAAAATAATTATTTTAGATGGGGACACAAACCTGAATAAATAGCCAAGAAGTGATGAGCGCTAGAACACTATACTGTCCATTAAAACGGTAATGATATGCATAAAATGCAAAATGATACAAATAGAAAAACCTGCAAAAGAAGGAAAAATAAAACATCTTAGTTATGAACGAAATACAACAAGTTTATTGTAGGAATCCTGATATATCCAATTTTGTCTATTCATTTTATGGTTATGGTTATTCTAATCACACTTGGTTTCATGTGGATCAGCTGGTTGATAATATGTTGGTCCTAACAAGGATTCTTTGTACAATAGACCTTTTTGGAGTGTCAATCAAACTTAACAACTGACTAATCAGAACAGCGCTAGGGATACGCGTGCGTCTCACAAACACACGTGTTGTCCCACAAACGCACGTGTTCGCGTATGTTTTAACATTGTCGTCTTGTGGGACCTTAGCAACAATATCCAAGGGGCGGGGCTTAGCAGAAAGGTCCATTGTGGCTGAACCAAGGCATTTTTGTTCTCATAACTCAATTTCTAAAGCTTTCTTTACAGATTAATATATCAAAGACCAGGGATATAACTAAGTCATGTTCTCTTAAATGAAATAGTGCTGTATAAGGACTAAATATCATATTTATAATATATATTAATAATACATTATGTATGTATTGTTTTATTGTTACTGAAATATTATTATAGAATGGAGGAAATAAGAAGTAATATCGTTACCATTAATTATTAATAATGATAATAATATATATTATAGTAATAATAAATTATTTATGAGTTTTTCTATTGTTATTGATACATTATTAATAGAATGGAGGAAACAGTAAGATTTTTCTCAATCAAAAACAACCTACTTCAGTTATATAGCATTAATGGTACAAATTTATGAGCTTTAGTGAATGAATTTCAACTTAAAATTCAGGAAATGAGTGGGAAAAAATTTATAAAGCAGGCAGTACTGACCTAAGCCAGAATTTTTTGCTAACACTTGTGTGGCAGCATATAGCATCGTACTGATCAGCAACCCATACTATGAGGATGATGTAGAACGCCGTAGTAGTGTCGTTGAAAAACTCGGACATGATTGCTTCCATTCCTAATACAAAAAGGCAATGAAATTACATTTCCTAATTTTTATTGGTAAAAATATTATTGCCACAAAACGAGAAGAACAGCTGTATATAAACCAGATGTTTTTGCATTCATATGAAAATACTGTAATTATTGCACAGAGTGGGTTTGAGTGAATATATAAAATAAACAACACATTTTCCCTTCAAAAATGATTAAATATGGCCTACAGAAATTGAGGTAATGTTATTTTGAGGCTGGATATTAAATTTGACTAGGACTAAGCGTTCTTCTGAAGGATGGCCCAAAAATTAAAAATACTATTGGTTTTTTTTTTTTATCATCGATCATATTTTCAAACCAATTGTTTGTAAAAGCCTAGGACTTATAAAATTAATTGCTAATTACTAAATAATTTTAATTAATTTGACTTACCAACTAGGGCTAGTATAACAGTAAGTAGTGGTGCTGCCGGAAAGGCCACTGCAGTATTCATCTCTAGCATTTGTAACAAGTCAACTATTAAATCCAATTAAGAAAAACACAGTTAAAAAATCAACATTAGTTGTATGTTCAACATCCTCCTTTTCTCTGGTACCAAAACATTCTTAATGATTATATGTTACTAGGCTCGTGTATGTTATCTTACAGTTAAGGGGTTTGCTGAGAGGTATTGTTGCTGCTACATTTGCTGACCCCGCAATTCAAACTCGGCCATCGTCGGGTTTTAATTGGAATCTGAACGCTTGGCTTGTCTCATTATTACATCAATATACATCACAAGGCAAAAAAGAAGAATAAAACACAGACAGAGACTTACCAATGAAAACAAAAATTTGATGATGGGAATAACGAAGGAGCATGGATATTGAGATGGTGAAAATGAGCATGATGAAGGCAGCGGCAATGTACGAGGATCTTGCCATCCACATGCTCACAAAACGATAATGTTCTCCAGTCACCACGTTACGCAGATAACCTATGAATTGAAAATAGAGATAAATAAAAATAAGATAATATTTATTGGTTACACTAATTCGCAATCAGTATGAAGAGAATAATAACACTCGTTTTTTGACTATTAATGGTCATGTTTTCATTCAGAAATTCTTAAGTACAGATAATTTTGGCTTTTGTACAGCATTATTTTGTTGCAGTGAAATCCAAGTCTAAATGTTGTGACAAAATTTTGCTCCCATGGTAAGGCTAGGCCTACTCTCACCAACGAGATGCTTTGAAAATTTGAACTTGCTGAATTATGAATAGTCACAATTACGAAATCTGTTTGTTATTATAAACTGCCCTGTGGCTAAAGAGGTTCTAACATTTGCCTTCTACAATGATGCAACAAAACATAAAACCTTTCATAGATATACGTTCTGTATGTTCAACAAAAAAACCAAATACAACAAAATATTAAATAATTTCTAATGGAAAATTTTCCATAAGCCTCTCAAGTGTTGTCCAGACACATTAAATGTTATTCAATATATGAATATTCATAAATCTTCTGACCTTTGTTGTCCTCATACTCAGCCAGGCTTTTGACACTTGACATGAGGATGTCATCATATCCGAGAAAATCCTCCAAAAAGAATCGGCTCAGGCTGTCCCCAAAACATTCATCTTGTAAAGGATCTGATAGCGAAAAATATCCAATAATTAATAATAATAGTATTAATATGTCTTTGTATAATTTTACTATAGCAATGTAGGCTTATAAACTCTCATCTGATATAGCCCATGCCCCAAATCTTAAAATGAGTCAACATTTTTTCTTTACCTTGTTTCGTGAAATTATTTTTAAAAAGATTGATAGCAGAAAAAAATAAAAATAACATTTTGTTTTCTTATTTAGCAAATAATTTTTCCAAAAACATTCAGATGGAGGGGAAAATAAAAATAAAATTTTGTTAGTGAATGTAAACAGTGTAAAGTAGTAACGGGATAGTTAAATGTTTTTAATTTATTTAAATTTGGAAGAAATATACAAATTTCAAGACAGTGGCAGGCGTAATAATAAAAATATAGGAAACTGTTATTTTTTTTAATTTTTTTTTTCAATTTTTTTTGTGGCAGCAGGTGTGCTAATTGGCCAAAAAAAAAAAAATATTTTTAATCAAAATCATAATTATTGGCGGGCAGCGGATTGGCTAAACACGGTATAAAAAAGTCTCATCCTGGTATAAATTTTCCCATCAATACTAATTTTCATGATTTCATCTAATAATTTAACGATTTTTCATGAATTTTTGTGACTATCATAATAAAAATGGTATTTATTTGGTTTTGATTTGTGTATAATGTTAGAAGTGATGCCTTTCCAGCAATTTTTGTATGTTTCCTCAAAACATAGTTGGTTGCTTCCACTTCATGTCAAGTATCTTTTTCCTGCCTTTCATTTCCTTTCAAACCCATCCATCTGCTTCTATTTACCTTTATTTAACCTTCACAAACGGTTCACTGCAAACTTCCTTACCATATCATTAATCAGTCAACAGTAATTACCTTAAATTAGTCAAGCATAGTAAAAACCTAAATTTGATAGTAGAGTGGAAAGTTTTGACATTAGAGGTTAAGGACCTCAAACCAAATCCTAAGTACGCCTCAGCATGAAATTAGGTGCATTCCAAATTGTACCCCATCCTCTAAGCAGAGAGCCAATGTTGGACGAGAATGAAAAAAAATAAAAAAATAAAAAGAATGAGACCATTTCATACCTAGGTGGACAATCATAATTGGAATGCTGAGTCGTTCCCTGGTGGCAGCAGACAGACGCAGGAATCCATACTCTAAGGAATATTCCATAATATATTCATCGGATGGCCATACTATAAGAGCAAAAAAATGAAAACATAAAAATAAAACCAATCAAATCAATTGATCAATGAAATGTAGTTAACTGGGATTTCCTTATCTTTTATTTTATATACAAATGAATTTTAATTTTCATTGTTTTACTATGAATGAATGGATCTATTTGGTGTAAACACCAAGGATAACCCACAAAAGTCTGAAGAAGACTTATTTCCAGTGGGGTCCTTTTGATGGTGATTGGGCAGTACACCGGGAGACAATCCCCTACTCCTTTACGAAGAGTGTAATGCGTTCCTTAAAATACACATGAGCCATAATGCACATGGGACAAACAGCTTAAATGTCTCAATCGAAAAACAGCGCACTATCATACCTGTAAACTTGCCTTCCAGCTGAAATACAAGGCGATGGGAATTGAACCGAGGGCCAAGAGATCTCTACGGTTCATCGCGCACCACAGTGGCTAACACCAGTTTAGCCAATTGAGCTAAGCCGTTCTCTCTATAAAATAAGTCTCAAGATACATACCAACATTTGTAAACATTTCCATCTCTGACACTGTCTCCCGAAAGGGCTGCATGTTCTTAACTGGCTTCTCTACTTGAGTATACCATACGGTCATATTGTCCCCTGTTTTGTCATCCAGTATAATGGTGATATTTGACTCTACCTCTTTAGTCTTTTCTCGGCCTGGGAATTCCCAGTAATTCATTGGCCACGACGTTGAGTTGGAACTATTTGAGGTCTCAAAGACTGTATTTAGAATAAATCGGATAGCACTTTGTTTGGTGTTGATTTTTTATTGAATAATTACAACATAAATGTAAGTGCATTTTGTGATGTAACAGTTGTGCCAGAATGGCATATTTATAATAATTGTATACAATGCTCACATTCTTATCTTTGCCTCGCCCCATTGAAAATGTCCTAAGCAAAAAAATCACGCTCAAGTAGTTACAAATCACTTCATATCACCTAATTTTGGAAACTAGCGTCCCTTACTTAAAACTCTGCCCGCCAAACACGGAGATCTCCGTGTTTGGTAACAGAAAACTTGACAAACAAACACGGAGATCTCCGTGTTTCAGGGTTTTTTTTTACGGAATCCTATAGATGGGGTAATTGGGGTAACACCGACATGTACTAACAATTTGAACACGATATTCAGTCTGGACCGTAAGTATTTCACTATTTGTTTGTTTACATTGAGCGTAGCGGTATTGATGTACTTTCACGAAATCATGATTATCTCAGCTTTGTTGTGCAAAATTGCATAAATCTCCAAAAGTGAGTCATTTTCATTTTACTGTTACGGGTCACAGATTGTAATTAGAATTTTGTTTGGTACCATTGTAAAGCTAAAATGTTTGTAGTTCTTGTGGTATTCATTACATGTCAATCTGATTACATGCGCATTCTCAAATTCGCTAAAATGTCTGGCGGTGAGAGTGTTAATCATCAAGTCCCTACTCCACCTTTTAGCCCCACCCCCCTCCCTCTTAAATGCTTGAGATGACCTTACCTGTTGGATGTTCATCTTCTTGTTCTTTTTTACTGACCAGCGTGAAGTACTTTGGTCCGGTACGGTTTCTATATATCTCCACTCGCAGTATGCCATCCCTCGGCCACTTTTCTTGGATTTCTACGAGGCAGTTGATGGGCGTCCGTGAAAAAGCGCAATGAATGTAAGCCAAAACAAATAGTACTGACAAAGCCTATGAAGAGAAAAGAACAAAATAAAAAAATAATTTTTCTTTAAATAAATTGTAAATTGCATACAGGAGAAATACACAATTATTAATATAGGAGAAATACATAATTATTAATATACCCCCTGGCCATCAGGCACAAGCTTTATAGACATAATATAAAATAAGAATACATAAAATGTTAAAACATTAAAACATTACTGTAAGGGTATGACGACAAGTAAATATACAGGTTTCCCTCCAATTAAAGACCATTTTTGGGACCACGGTTTTCATGGTCTTTAGCAGCTTTGGTCTCCAATTAGAATAATAAACACATTTGTTAATTTGGGACCATAGAAAATTGGTCTATAATTGGAGGAGGTCAATAGTTGAAGGGTCTTTAATTATTAGAGGAAAAACCTGTATTGCATGCGTTGAGTACTGTTAAACTTGCTGAAATCGACTTTGCCGAAGTCGAATAATTTCTAATCGATCTAATTTTACATGCCAAATTGTTGTGTTTTTCCATTTAATTTCACAATCTGTAAGTCAAAATTTATCTACGTCGAACAATATTTTAATGGCATTGTGGATTCGACTTAAGCAAGTTGATGTAATTGCATTGAGAAAGTATTGGATACTAACCTATCTTGTTTAAGCACTTTAATGTATTTAAGTAGAAAATGTTTAGCTTTTTTCCCAGACTTTAATACCAAGTAGACAATTACTAAATATAAACACAGCCTCAGGAATGAAAAATATAAAATATTAAGTCCTATTATTATAATTACATAAAGTCATAGAAACTTGGGTTACCTTAATAAGAATTGCGAATTCAAAAACACGTCGAGCCGCTGGCGGAAAGGCACGTGCATAAGTGATGGCGATTTTAAAGAAGAGCGCGTGAAACAGACGGTCACGAACATTCACAAGGGGTGTGTTGTTGTTGTTGCCCCTTGCGCCTTGTTGTTGGGCCTGCCCCTGCATGTTGGTGGGAGGCATTCTCCCTGGTTTGGTGTGCAAAGGTAGTGAGCTGGTAAACTTTGTAGTAAACTGGTTAATCTTTCTTCGAACATACCATGTGATACAGACGGCTATTTACTATAGGACAGCTAGTAAGTTTATGTTTTTTGCTGGATGTAGTTGAATGATGCAACTTTTTTTGAATAGCTTTTCAATGACTGTCTGAAAAAAAAAATCACTAGATATAGATTAATAATCACATTCTTTTGCTTTTAGGAAGCTTCTTGGTAAAACACCGCTTTCTTGAGCGACGATAAATCAGACACACGCACTGTACTATTGACTGTAGTACAGAGAGTTAAAATTATTTATTTATTTATTCTTTCTTTATACTGAATATACACTTTCAATACATAGTACTGGTTTCTAAAGTGGTTCAGTTCTTAACTACAACATTTTAAAAGCAGATATATACATATTTTAACCAAAAAAGATGGCTAACTTAACTACAAATTAAAATAGATTTAAAAGAAACATTGAAAGAAACTTAAGAAAAATTAAAAATTCAAATAATAAAGATGGATATGCAAGGTAAGAGAAAATTTAGGTTAAGATGGTATTATTAAATTAAGATGGCACAAATTACAATATATTGAATAGACAAATTAATACAGTATTAACTAAAAGGTGCACTGATTATGTTAATACAATAAAACAAAAGTGACTCCAAATAAAGAAAGTGAGGCCATACAGTATACTCAACGTTTCAACTTTTTCGTGATGATGATTAAATAAAATTAAAGTTGAAACATTGAGTAAGATGGCCAGCTTCACTTTCTTTATCTGGAGTCATTTTTAAAAAATTTTAATACAGTATTTAAAATGACTTAAATTATAACATATATAAAAATTTAATAAGTATTAAGTAAGTCTAGCCCTACCAGACTGTAATGTATTAGGCCTGCGTGGGGAATACTGTATGCTCCATGCAAAAATTAGGTCTATAAATCTATCTGCGCATCTCTGTTTCCGCGCAGATTTTGCCGAAAATTAGGCTTTGACCAAATATTAATATAAAACCAGATATTTACGATACTGTGCACTTATTTTCCTTGCGATTTTCCGTACAAATTTGAGGGAATTTTTGAGGTATCATCAGTGCAAATAAAAAACTCCACAGTATGAGTATGGTTGCACTTCATCCGCACACTAGCCTATAAATAAAATTAAAACAAAACATAAGCCTTGGCCCCTATGGCCTACGACGAGACCTGCCTGTAAAAACAAAATAAAATAAACAGATAACATCAATTTGAATTCATAATCAGATGAATGTTATTTTGATGGAAATTTAGGCCTAGGCAGGCTAACTTTAGATATATGAATGGATGGTTAACAACCAATATGATTACTTAACAATCCTCTCCTACAAGAATAGACCTAGGCCTAGGCTAGGCTTATGTGTTAGACCAGGTCAACATCTCCTCCCAACGAATAACCCAACCCCTTTCACGCAACATCTGTATCCGGTGACCAATTGGACTCACCGTACGAACGTGGGATAGCTAGGCATAGGCCTAGCCCTAGGCCTGTCTGAGAAGCAGGACTTCACAACAAAGATATGGCCCGTAATCTAAAAACTTAGATGATCCTAGCCTCACCTGAATATCAATACAGTTTTTATAACATACTTGATGACAACCAACCTTGCATCTTTAATTCCATTCGCTTCTTATTAGTAATATAGAACTAATAAACGATAAGACCATTCCCACCACACCACAACAGTGTTCTGATTCTCACTTTCATTCAAAGATGCTGGATTCGCTAGTCTAATTATTTGGTGAGCGGGGGCGCCCTTGCATAACAGTTCATGACTTCAAAAAGTCGGCGGGAAGTACGAATTGGCCGACCAAAATACAATTTATGTTTAAGAAGTGTTTAAAGAGAGGTTCATGATAGTATTACGTTGGTTGAATGTTGAATATTAATTTATTGTTGAAAATAGGTTGTAGAAAACGTCCTGCTTTCGCTCTAGCCTAAGCCTAATATTGTTAGTGATAATTTTCGTAAGCGTAGGCCTAGGCCTAGCCTAAGGCCCTAGCCTAGCTAGCCCGCTAGGCCTAACTAACTAGCGGAGCGCCCTAACTATCTAGGCTAGGCCCATCTCAGCCTGTCGAGCTAGGCCCTGTTTAGGGCCCATAAAAACATTTATTAGTTATCACCCCCTCCCTCATCACTTTTGGAGAGATTCTGATTTTTTTTTTCAATCAACATAGCCTAGCCTATACTACTATAGTCCAGGCCTGCTATAGGCCTAGGCCTAGCTAGGGGCCTAGGCTATTTTTATTTCAAACGGTCGTTTTTCCATCTTTTTATACTTGAAAAGCTCAGCTCTCAGGATTTCTTGCAAATATGTTCAGCCTACTGGTACAACTAAAAACATATTTTTTGAATATAAATTTGATTCCTTTCTTATGACTTTTTATATTTGTGTCCCAACTATTGATTTACTTGTGAACATCGGTAAAATGGGGGCAGGGTTAGCAAAAAAAAATTATTATTATTTTTTTTTACTTTATCCCCAGTTGCATCTTAGCTCAAAGAGTCAATATGGAGCAACTTTTTAGTAAAGTGTTACTTTTGCAAATGAAGTCTGCAGATAGAGAAAACAGGTTTGTTACACAAGTTCAAATTTTAATATTAAAAATGTAGTTCAGAAAGAAAAACCATAGTGCTCTCACTAAATTGGACGAAATAAAATTACAGTTGGTTTCATGATCCTGCCCCTGCCAATAGGTTGTTGTCTGATTAACTTTATAATTTGAAGTTTGTCCTCTTAGCGCACCTACGACTATAAAATGTTAAAGTATCTTATTTTCAGAAATTTCAAGGTAGCGGTGGGTGTGATAAAAAAATTTTAAAAAACTTTTATTTCTCTCTGAAATTTCCGTTTTTCATGGCGACGGGTGCTCTAATTGGCCAAAAACAAAATTTTATCTTTATTCAAGATTTTCATTATTAATATTTGCTAAACAAGGTGTAAAAACAGTTTTGCCCAAACAAGAGTGATATTTTTTTTCAAATCTGATCACCCTGAGCTTTTCTAAACTTAAAACTACCTATTCCCATACAGTAATGTTAATCTCTTTTTGTTTTTTTTTGTATTCATAGAAGGCACCATATAAAAATAACTATTGAACTTTGCACTGTTACTTCTCCTCTACACAAAAAAGTGAGTATTTTTATCAATATTAATTATAATATTGGCACAGGGGTAAAACAATTGCCAATCATCGATATTACCGTACTTTATTATGTAAAGTAGAAAGCAGAAAGTCTTTTCACATGTAAATACGGGAACCAGTCAACTCGCTCCTAATAGCAAACTTACCCTTGCAATTTTTCCCCCTTAACAAACTTACCCCCTACAAACACAGGGGTAAAACAATTGCCAATCATCGATATTACCGTACTTTATTATGTAAAGTAGAAAGCAGAAAGTCTTTTCACATGTAAATACGGGAACCAGTCAACTCGCTCCTAATAGCAAACTTACCCTTGCAATTTTTCCCCCTTAACAAACTTACCCCCTACAAACACGCCCCTTAACAAACTTGCCCCTTCAAACTTTAACCTTAACAAATTCGCCCCTTATAAACTTGCCCCCAACAAACTCCTCTAACTTTACACAGTCGCCCCTTACAAACTCTCCCCCTATTAAACTTGCCCCTAACAAGTGACTTACGGTACCACAGGTATGGTAGTTTTGCCGTGTGGAAACATTGATGTTGATAAATGTTTGTTTTTATTGGTTCTGTCGTTAAAGTACAGTATAAAATGACTAGCATGAAAATAAACAATACATCATAAAAATTCATTTATATCATTGGAATAAATTTATATTCATTATAATGGGGGCGAGATTGCAAGGGGCGAGTAAGCTAGGGGCGAGTTTGCTAGGGGGAAAGTTGATTGGAATCTGTAAATACAACTCAAAATCTCACAAATTGACATTATAGAAGTAGAAATATGTTCCCAACATTTTCATAATTTAATACTTAAAACTCCAAAGTTTGTCACTACTCCAATATAATAGGCTTATGTTTTTCATGTAATATATTTTTAAAAATTGAGCTGCAAATCTACGTTTATGATAAACTAAATAATATTGGACTTACAGGACAAGAAGTGTACGCAGGGTTGCTGGTCAGCTTATCAGCTATAGCTGTAAGATTACTGTACTTCTATTGTTAAAGTGAATTTTTTTTTTCGTGTCAATAGGACCTGAAGGTAAGGTTGACTGATGACAGTGATCCATTCTTTCTTTTCAACTTGAGCCTTGGAGAGGAAGATTTCCAAAGGTAAGAATCTATATCATCAAGCAACTAATTATTATAGTATAAAGCATTAATCCTAAATTCAAGTGAAAGAAAGATAAATTTCTTGGAATTTATGTTGCTATTTTTTTATAATCAAATTTTATTATTTTATCCATCAAATTATTTTTAGAACAATGCGATGAACAGTGAATGAAGCATGCCTGTTTATTTTTATTACCAACAATTCATCTTGCTTTTTAGTCTATCTGTATAATTGCTAGCAAAGATCCACTAGCATTGTCTTTTAAAGCCCCATTCCCAGCATAATTTCACTAAAAAAAGATTTTTTTTTTAGAAAAAATGCATATGCATTACTCTAAATTATTATAAACCATGGAAAAATATTGGAATACATTTTAGTTTTACGTAAAAAGATAAAAAAAACATATGGAAGTCGTCGAGACATATGGACTATTTCTCATAGGAGAATACCATTTTCTCGACGACTTCTTCGTTACTATGTTACTATTCGAAGGTTGTAGATTGCATCCACTAGAATGCTTTCACTTTTGTGTATATTTTAAGTCAATAAAGTGCGCCCCTCTAATGAGATGAGTTTTTGTACTTCGCATCTCACACACTGGGCCCGATCGAGTTGGCCTGAAATATGTCTGTTTAGTTGTCAAAATCTTGGTCAGAATCATCTTTTTAACAAATTTTGGTGTAATGATAATGTGAAGCACATATAGGGCTAAACAATATGCGCTAAGTCTACCATTATTATTATTATTATTATAATTATTATTATTAGTATTATTATTTATCACAATTATTAATAATAAATTTTAAATCTATGTTGTAACATTTGTTCTTTCTGTCTTCCTGTCAGTTTAAAAAACCAACAGGGATTGCTTGTTGATTTTGCTGCTTTCCCACAAAAGTTCATCGACCTACTAGAGCTGTGTCTACAAGAACAGGACAAGGAGGCTCCACAGTAAGTAGAGGAAAATGGTTAACATTCTCGGATGGATGGATGTATTCAGTGTAAACACCAAGGATAACCCACGAAAGACTGAACAAGACTTATTTCCAGTTTGGTCCTTCTGGTGGTGATAGGGCAGTACAGCGGGAGACAATCCCTTACTCTTTTCTGAATAGTCTACTGCGTTCTTTAACGAGCACTCATCCGAAAGACAGTGCGCCATTGTAACTTGTATTTCAGCCCTCCAGCTGGAAGGACAAGGAGAGCAACGATGGGAATAGAACCGGGGACCAACAGATCTCAACGTTTCAGCGTGCAAGCAGTGGCTACCACCAGTTTAGCCAACTGAGCTAAGCTGCATTCTTCACGTCTTTTAGTTCCATTCTTGAAAATAACGAAATGTAGCTTAGTGGTTAAGATGTTACCTTTTGGTCCCAGGATCAGGGGTTCAAACCATGCAATGTTAGTTTAATGGAGCTGTAGCCTGATGTTTAATGGCCCTGTCACATCTTGACGATTAAGTCAGTGTATGCCGATGTATAAAAATTTCTCTAAAACGCTGGCATACGCTGAACTATTGATGGTTTTTTAAAATTTTGAGTAGGGCTAATGTCAATACAGTTAAACTTGCCTAAGTTGAATTTGCATAACTCGAATAGTTTCTAAGTCAATCTTATTTTACATGCCAAATTGTTGTGTTTTCCTCCCGGTTTTCCATTAATTAACAATCTTTAAGTCAAATTTTATCTAAGTCGAACAATTTTTCTATGGCATTTTGGATTTGACTTAGGCAAGTTCAACTGTATATGTATTGAAATTTTAAAATTTAGTGGCAAATGGGGGAACGTGCCCCCTACTGTATCCGCTCCTGATTAAATCTTTACCAATTTGGTATTTTTTTTGGGTTTTTTTTCGTGTAGGTTTTTGCTCCGGCTTGAGAATCAGAGCTCAACTGGCACCAGCATGGCTACCTTGAGTGTGGTGCAGACTAATGCATTCAAACACCTGACACACTTGTCACTGAAGCTCCTTCCAGGGATGGATGCTGATGTAAAGAAGTACCTGGCAGATTGTCTGAAAAATCTCAAGGCAAGTTTTTCTGTTAGGTCCTGTCCAGACTATCAAATTTTATTTGACGAAAACATGTGATATGCCTAAATATGGTCATGATGACATCACATCATGACCATATATAGGCACATCATGACTATATATGGGCATACAACAGTTCTTTGCAACTTAATGCTATGTCCACATTCAAATTTTCTAGGATTGATGATGTCATAACAAAATCACTGGTTTTTGTCTTATAAAATGTAATGGAAAATTGTTTTTCTTACATTTTGTTTATTCAAGAGGTTGTAGAATACTGTAGTAACTGTTTTTTTGCTTTTTTTTTTATAGGATGAGAAGAGTAGTCTTGAATCCAGACTGCAGTCAACCGAAGCTGATTTATCTCAGCGCCTTCGTCAAACACAAGAGGTTAGATTTCAAATTGGATAGATGTTAATTGAAATGTATAATTTGGAAGCTCAGTTAATGTACGCTGACATACAATGTGGCATGGCAGTTAACAGCTTAGTTACCATTTTGGGTGCGATGTTTCACTTAGTTAAATCCTACTGGTACTGGGATTAGGCATTTATAATGTGTCTCTTCCTTGAGGTTATAAAGCGCATAATTAAGAATTTCTTCTGGTTTTTTTTTTTATATGTATTTGTAGGCATTATCAGCACGTTCTTCGGAACTGGACAGTTTAAAACTAGAATGGTCTTCGCGCATCAGCAACCTTACTGCTCAACATTCAAATGAGCTATTGGCGGAAAGAAAAAAAGCAGTAGAGGTTAGATGAAAACAGTGTTTTAAATAAAATAAAAACATTACTTTATTGTTATATTTATATAGTTTCCTGTATATTGTCACATAATTAACTAATTAATTAGTCACAAAGAAAAAATGTAACTCTTGAATGTAATTGAACATTATTTTTGCTAAATTTAAAGAAGACAAAATATTAATGAAATGCATATGTTTATTTTATTTTTTATTTTATTCCTTTTGGCGAGAAAATTACAAAAAATACAGTATTTCATACTCATTAAATAGCTTTTAAAAAGGGGAAATTCTTGGGCAGACTGGGTGGATAGCCTTTCTATGCTGATTCTCTGTTGTTGTATTTGATCAAATGAATAATAATGATGATTTATGATCTTTGAAAATAGTCGTTGACAGAATTCCAAGCTCGAGTTGAAAGAGAAAAACATGAAACGGAACTCAGTTACCAACAGAAGTTACAACAACTTGAAGAGAAGCTGGCTCAGCAGGACAGCAGTAATAAGGTTAATCATTCATAAGCTTATAAACACATTGCTACAAAACTAAAGGTTTCACCAATGAGTATGACAAGGTTCATGTTGTATGCAACAAAGACTGCAGTTCAAACTTTATTAGTTCATTTTTAGAAATAAATTTGTATATAATTTTTCAACACATATGTTGAAATTTACCAAGCAAATGTCAATTTTAATTAATGGTGCTATAATGAATCAGGATTTATCATATAAGAATGGAATGCATTGTTATTTTGATGATTTTTATTTTTCCATCCTAGGAGCTTGTAGATCGTAAATATCGGTCAGAATCTAACATTCGTGAACTGAAAGCCAAGCTTAGTGGAATAGAAGAGGTAAATATTACTTTTATCGTCATATCTTCTTTTATAAGTGTACACAGTGCTTTAACCTACACATGGGCTTTGATGCACACATAATTATATGGCTGAAACATCTGTGACAGATTGTGGTGCTATTAAGCCTCTGAATATACACAAGAATTTTTCAATTTATTTAAAAACCATTGTATTATTTTTCTCTGTTAAAAAAGGAAATAAATAAATGTTGAATTGATTGATTGATTGATTGAAGGAAAGCAGCAATGGATTTGAACAAGGGACTCAGTGATCTCAATGGTTTAGCCAAGAGAGCAGCTGAGCTCGGTCGGCTAAACTGGTGGTAGCTACCGTGAGTGCGCTGAACCGTGGAGATCTCTTGGTCCCCGGTTCAGTTCCCATTGCTGCACTCCTTGTATTTCATCTGGAGAGCTAAAGGCAAGTTATGGTAGCGCACCGTCTTTCGGATGAAACGTTTAAGCCGTTAGTCTTGTGTGTATTATGGTCCATGTGCATGTTATAGAACGCAGTACACTCTTTGGAAAAGAGTAGGGGATTGTCTTATGGTGTACTGCCCAATCACCACCAAAAAAAACCTCTCTGGAAATAAGATCTTCTTCAGACTTTCATAAGTTATCTTACACTGAATAAAACCATCCAATTATATACTTATTCTTCAGGATTACCATCGTGCACGTCAAGAGTTGCAAGCATTGCGTAAAGACAACAGCAGTCTTGACTCAGGCTGTCACGAGCGAGAGAAAGTTATCAGCCAGCTGCGAACTAAAATTGCTGTACTTGAACAGGAGGTTAGGGACAAGGATGTCCTTGTCGAAAAGAACAACACGCTACTGGAGGCTGCAAACGAACACAAGGTTTGACTTTAGTTTTGTCTTAAATATTGTTTTGTTGTATTATCTCTTTTCTCTTTACATATATCCAATTATGATCACTACGATCTGCACCCACACACTGAAATTTGAAAACATGTTTTGGTATAGTCAGCAAACTCTTAAAAGTAAACTTTAACTTGACAAATAGTTGCAGAACTTCAATCAATAATCTTTATTTATCCCACATTTTATATTAGTTTATTTTTTTATATTGATATTTGCTTACTATAACAGGCGAAGCTGGAGGAAAGCTGCAACCAGTCAAAGAACAGAATCAACAAATTGGAATCAACGTTGAAGAGTACATCCCAACAAGTACACAAGGTGAGGAGGAATAGGTTAGTCGGTGTGTAATAAATTACCATTCCTTGTCTTACTTTAACATATTTAATACATAGAACATTCTAGAATAACATTTAGTTGATCAAAAAAACAGTGTAAACAACATTGGTAATTTTAGGAACACATGACACCATGTAGAATCCAAGAGTAATATTTGGAAGCTTCTGGAATCTTGGGTACTTAGAGGCAAATAAGCCTAATTGGTTAATCATGATGTAAGGTAACCAATGGGAAACTTAGGCAATATGGAATGCTCTTGAATGCTCTGGAGTTGTACAGCTAGGTTATTATAAGCTGATAGTTTTATCTTTCGGGAACTCTTTTTGAAACACATGTTTATGTGAATGTTGTGTTATTTTCATACCGGATTCTTGTTGGAGTTTATACAGAATAAATGTTTATATTTGAGTTGTGTTACAACTTTGTGAGCTCTGGTTTATATTTTATATGCCAAAGAGGGATTCCTAGTCATTTCTATACCGCTCGGAAATACGTCATGTAGGAATTTATGACAGGTGAAACTCTTAGTTGCCAGTGTATGTGGGCTGAATCATATTTCTTCAGATTCTTGATGTTGCATGTATTTTGTAGCTGTTTTTTTGCTGACATAAACGTTTTATTTATATATATTTTGCCAGGGGAATGATATAATAAGAAAGTTACAAGGTGAACTTAAAACGTGCATGGCAAAGGTAAGTGAAAAACTATGTATTTGATTTGAAAATTATTTGGCCAAATTATATGTCCTTTTTTTATATCTTGTTGTGAGAGCAGCTATATCATAGTAGTTGCATGTTTTGTATTCCACACTTTCACTATTTTGTTCAGCAAGGCACCAGTGGTTGCACCAGCGGGGGTTCTGCTACCCACACCGAGGAAGGAGCCAATAATTTTGTTGGGGAAACACTACCTAAAAAAGCCTTTTTTACAGCCTGAGAGTGGCATTCCCAAGCATTTTGAATTTGCTCCAACCATTGTGACATCAGCTCCAACCATTGTTTATTTATTCAAAACTATAGTGATTGTGAGGTAGGTGTAGCCCCCCTGACAGGGACCTTGGTCTCTTCATTAGGGAATCTTGGATGCCTCCACTTCAAAGCATTTATATGATACTTGTGCATTTTAGGGACTCTCTCAAGCGGATGCCAGCCGACACTAACAATTTTGTTTAAACCATGTTATTTGTGTTTTGCTATTTCAGTATCATTTTAGACAATAGCAATAAGTTACTAGATAGAGGGCCCCCTGAACATCAGCTAACCTTCTAGTCTTGGTTGGAAAGGTCACCTTCGTCAAATGTCAATTCAATTCAAATTTCAATTGCAACAACGTGTAACAAGATGTAACAAGGATCGCTGCATGTGAAAGTGTTTTCTTACACCAACCTTGGTAAAGTTTCTACCAACCTCTAACTGCGGGTAATGGTTGAAAGATGTTACGAGATATTGCGAACGATTAAGGTTTCTTTAGCCAATGTTTTTTGTTCATAATTTGCACTCCGAAATCAAAAAATTAAATAATTGTAATGCAATGCAAGACAGTTATCAAGAATATGATGGCTTGATCAACACTATTTTCACATAGATAGAGTAGTATAGTGCATAAGAAGAAACCAGGTCTAGTCAGAATTTTGAGAAGAGATTTATGAAGATGTAGGTATTTCTTAATTTGCTCTACAAATATTAATGAAGTCTCATGGTAGCAATATACCTGTAAGATAGGCCAATACTTCAGGCATGGGCCCCATTGGTGTAGCCTAGAGCCATTTTAAAGCCCAGAAGGTGAGAAAAGGATATAGCTATACTAAACAATTAATATACCAGGCCATGCCTCTAGATGTACTTCACAATTTAACTGTGAATCTTTTAAACCAGATCATAGGCATAATTAGGTACTGTAGCTTTTAAAGGTCAGATTGTTGATTTTAATGTATTACTCACAGGTCTAAAAGAATCCTAATCTTACATGGATACATAGATTGAGCATGTACATGTGAAAACAATTATTCTCAGTATTAATATCTTGTGAGAGTAGACTTTTTTTAGCTTGTGACATCTTGTTACATTTTGTTTATTCTTGACAATGCATTTATTGTTGTTCCTTGGAAATAAGATTACATACTGTAGGTAAAGCGAGTTGCTTAGAGGTGCTTAGAAACACATTGAGTCAGCCCTGGAGCATAGCATCCAGGTTTCATAATTCTCTGTTCTCAAATCCAATAATAATTTTTGCTTTTGTATCTCTTCTGTCAAAGTTAGAAGAGTATCTTTACTTTTATGAGTACATCAAAGTTGCAATGCAACATTACATACAAGCATTTCATTAGTTGACTGTTGAAAAGAGCATATTCTAAACTGATTACAGGTTAAGTTGAAAAATACTGTAACAACAAATCAAGAGAAAGTGCTCCAAGAAAAATCCCAAGAACTGGCAAAATGCCAAGAAGAATTAAAAGAAGTTCACTTTAAGTTGAAACAATTGGAAAGTGAAGTAAGATACTGTTTTGTTTTTAACTTATTGATTGTTCCAATGTGTGCCAGATGTATTTTATTGGTCTAAAAAACTTGGGCTAAGAAATCATAGCCCAGTCATGTAATACTATGCTGAGCAAACGTAGGCCAGCTAAACTTCAGCTGAGCAAAGTAGAAACATTCCTAGGCTGTAGATTCTTGGCTGAGCAAACCTAGCGAACGTATGACGACTAATAGTGGGCCAATTAAACCTAGGCTGAACATACCACATGTCAAGCAATCTGAACCAGGCGTTTTTGAGTATTTAAGCAATCCAAATTGCAAAATACTCTATGCCAAGCTATCCAAATTCAAAGCAACCCAAAATATTATAACTTAATTACCTAGATTACCATTTAACATTTTGATTAGATTTAGATTTTCTATTTTTCATTGTTTATAGAACAAGACCATAAGTGAATCATATGAAAGTGCAAAGAAAAAATTGGAGGAAAGTCGTGAGCTACTGAAGACAAATGAGAATGGTAAGCCGTTGCATATTTATCATAACAGTGAACAACTTCCAACAGTCATGTAAAAGCACACTATTTAATAAAGTCTGATTAGACATGGTCTGTTAAGTCTGACAAACAAAAATGTAAAAGTGTCAAATATCCTTCATTAACTCTTTACAATTTTCCCTCCAATTCAAGAGGAACTACTACTAGTAGTTGTACACACAATTTAATCCAAGTTTGATTAGCCATGTTCTGAAGTCTGACAAACAAATATGTGAAAGTGTCAAATATTCTTTTCTTAACTATTTATACTTTTCCCTCAAATTCAAGACCAAATTTGGAACCTGAAAATGTGGGTTAGTCTTAGGGTTTCATCTCTAATTAGAGGGTTAGCTTTCTGTTAAAAGATTGAAGATTATTAAGTTGGTACTGTACTTTATATAAATGGTCTCAAATTAGAGTGGTCTTGAATGGGCTCAGTGTTAAAAGATTGAAGATTTTTAGTTGATATTTTATAAAAGTGGTCTCGATTTACAGGGCTTTCAAATTGGGAGATGAACTGTATTTTGTTGTCACTACTTCATAAACTTTTTTGTTATTTTCCAGTCATCAACTGGTTGAACAAACAAGTGAATGAGGTACAGCTCTCAAGAAGGCCACCAGGCCCCTATGAGCAGCCCTCAACTGCAAGTGCTGGCCAAAATTTCAAGCCAACATTTAATCCAACTCAGGTAATATTCTAATTGACTAGCAATCATCCTTCTGTGCCTGCTGAAAATGTAATCATCCTGAACAGGTGATAGCTGAATGAGTTGTGATGGAGCTATAGACTTTCATACCTGAAT
Source organism: Anneissia japonica (assembly GCF_011630105.1). Taxonomy (NCBI): domain Eukaryota; kingdom Metazoa; phylum Echinodermata; class Crinoidea; order Comatulida; family Comatulidae; genus Anneissia; species Anneissia japonica. The sequence continues at coordinate 360,175 of NW_022745460.1, forward strand.
GTAACTGCAAGTAAAAAAAAACCCCTGCTTTCAATATCAAATGATTTTTTGTGTCACAGTTTATAACTGGGGTTTTTTTTTTATATCTTTTTTTTGCAGCCATTGAGTACTTCTGTTATTAGCAGCATCCCAGGAAATCTGACAGAATCCAGGTTTTCCCATCATAGCTATCCATCAAGGCCCAATTCTGTTCAGCAACAGGTAAAATTCTTACTGCCTGTGTACTAATGTACTATACAGACTTTTAACAAGGTGTTAATTGACTTGTGTGAAAATGTTGATACCTCGGTAGGGATATCTTGGGAAGTCCAATAAACATTTCAGATTTTGAAATTTGCCACTAAGGGCCACTGCATGTTTTAATGCTTACTTCTGTTAGCATTATGCTTGTTTTTGACACTAAATTTAATTTATAATGTATATTGCATTATTTTAAATTTCAGATTCAGTATAATCCACAAGTGTCAAGAAAACCGAACTTGATGGGTCACCATAAGTTGTCACCTGGCATACCTGCTATTCCTGAAGAACTTGCCACTACTCCTGTGTCATCAGCACCGACGTTGTACGCAAATAGGCAAGGGAAAAGGTATGTATTACATGTATGATCATAAAAATTGTTGACCATCATCAAAATAATAAAATACTAAGTGTAATGTTGCATTCAATGATGCACGGTTTCCATACAATCGCTATAGACAACAAGTTTCAGTAATGCTGATTGGTTGGTCGAATTGAGGAACTGCTACGTAATACGATTGCACTGAAAGCACTGTAGCAATAGTGTAGCGATTTTAAGGAAACCAAGCTTTATGGTTTTTTTATTCAGTATAAAAATCTTACCTAGGTCCATGATCTATGTATAGTTCGTTTTGTATAAGTACATAAAATGCTTCAGTGCCATTCTGTCGATCCCTAACCCATTTACTTTATCTCTGCTACAGTGAACCAGTATTAGATGCCAAGTTCCTTCAACCAAGCACTGGCCGTGGCGACATACTCTCTGTCAGAGCTCCAGCTCATCACTCCACACCAGCCAGTCAAACACCTCCGACATTACCTCAACCACCAGCTAGACTAAGCCAGGCTCCGGCAAAAGCCCAAATGCAAGCAGTGAACCCAAGGACCACACCACCTCTGATGAGTGCTTACTTCCCAGGTCGTCGTCCTCAGGCCTCCGTATAGAATGGACAATGTAATATTTTCCGTATGCCACAGAAATATAGATTGTAAATAGAGATTTATATAAAATACTTTAGGGAAAAAAAATCAATAATATTGTATATTGTATCACTTTTGTAATTATATAGTGGGAAGTGTACTTTCAGCCCTAAGTAGATCGTATAATGTTTGTATTACTGTATCATCCATTTTGAAGAGAAATAAATAAAAATCAAATACTTATAAAAAATTGTGTTTATTACAAAGATGTTTACAGAACTATTTTGCATGTACAGTTGTATGAAGTACTTTTTATGCCATATGACACCCAAATATTAGTAAATCACAGGTACATATCTCTAAATAAAGACCAGGAAAAGCCCAGTTTTTATTTATTAAAAGGGAGACCTGTATTTATTGCAATAAATTTGACAAGTATTAGTAATTCTGCCGATAGGCTGCCTGTAATGCAATGTCAACTAATGTACTGTACATTGTTTCAAAGGCCCTAGGTAAATTTTTAATTTAGTATCCTGGAACCACAAATTACATTTATTATTAGGCTCACTTCTTGTTTGAATAGTTGAAAGCATGGCTGTTCTGTGGCAAGTTTGCAACTTGGCAATAAATTGTTGTACCCTTTTGAAATTTTGCAGGATTGTTTATCTATAAACATTGTGATTATATGTAAAATTTTAATTACACCCATTTGTTTATTGCAAAGTTATTGATATGAAACACCAATAACCAGTTGATTTTGCCTTGCCAAACTCCATCAGCTCAAAACAATTTTTGTGGTCATGATGATACAGTTTATCTTATCTTACCAGTTACGTTGCTTTGCCTCGGGACAGCCGAGCAAGAAAACAGTATAAGTATTTTATAGCTATGATACAGCTATAATAATAATAATCCTCTGGTTGAATTTATTTATACAATGATGTTGCACCATATGACGGCTATTTTAATGTCCCTTTGTCTTCCATCTGTCTTGGAGATTTTCACTTCAGATATTTCAGGATGATTCATTTGATAGCTATGTTGATGATCCTTATGTCCTCTACTGGTTTCTCTGTCTTGGAGTTTGTCTTCACCTCTGACATTTTTTGAACTACATCCATTCCTTTGGTAACACGCCCAAACACTGTATGCTTATTGTCTAACCAAGTCTGCAGAAAGATGGAGGTAGTAAAAATAATAAATATAATTTATACAAGATCATTGTAAGCAGCCAATTAGAAATGAAACCATCAGTACGTTAACTTTTTTAATAGGTAGATGAATAATGGCGGCTTAAATTTATAATGTAAATTATACTACATACACAAGGCGCTACAGTGATGAAAAACTGCGACCCGTTGGTATTAGGGCCTGCATTTGCCATGCTGAGGGTGTATGGTCTATCATGCTTCAGCCGGGGGTGGAACTCGTCCTCAAATTCACCTCCCCAGATCGACTCTCCACCAGTTCCATTTCCTATAGATAAAAAATGATAAGTATGTTGTAGGTTCTCAAACCCAAGAAATACTAAAGTAATTGTTTGCATTTTTTGAAGAACATTCTAAACACCTCAATAACAATAAGAAAGTACTGTAATAAATACGTTTATCATGTCATCATCAGGAAATTAATGCTGAAATATTGAACTAGCATGCATTTAAATACTTGGTTTATGTATTATACTTTCTTAACCAAGATTCTTTCGATTTCAATAACAATAACTGCTAGCCATTTGGTACACTGTATTCTCCTTAAATTGCTAATATAAAGGAATCAACAGAATTATAACACTACAGCTAGTAAACAGAGTGGAAGTTCACTCTCTAGATTTTAGGGGTACTGTATAAACACAAAATAGTACAGAGGTAAGGCTGCATAACTGTAAATTCAAACTTTTTTTGTTGGGAAATGTTAAACCCCAACCACGAACAGAAAGTGTTACTTAAGAAAGTTACTTACCTAATGGATCTCCAGTTTGTACCATAAAACCTTTAATGATCCGATGAAACAAATGTCCATTGTAATAACCATTTTTAGCATGAACGCAGAAATTCTCCACTGTCTTTGGACACCTTGGAAAAGGATCAAGACAAAGACATCAATCACCTTGTATAACTCTATTCCTGTATTTCTTTACTACTTCCATCTAAGTATAATATTTCTATTGTCCCTTTTAGTATTGTCCCTCTACAGCGCAATATCCTAAGTAAGAAGATCTATATTAATGCCTATAAAATTATATGACGACATTAACAATTATTTTATTCTATATTACGTAATCATTGAGAGTACGATTTTCTAATTGAAAAATACAGTGGAGTATATTACAAGGCCTCATAGATCAGATAGAATACCACATGGTAATTGAAATTTGATCTTGGGATCAAATCCTGGTGGGAAATAATACATAAAATCAATTGCTACAGTATTACAGTAGATTTGGTAAATAGCGCCCTCAGTTGCTAATATTCTACTTACTCCTTCGAGAACAAGTTTACTGCGACATCCCCCATCGTAGTGTGCATCACAGCAAGGTTGGAGAGCTTCAGAGACATGTCCGACTAAAAATAAAAAAATGATATTAATGAACCAAGCTAAGTATATAAAGATGTTACTGATATCATAAGGAAATAATAAGGTAGAATGGAGCATATAAATCAGATATCTTAAAATCTCTTGGTGTAAAAAACATTAAAAAATGACATACATACTGTACTGATTGTATTGGGATAATAAACTAAAGAAATTATGAATTTTGTGTAATTTTAAGTTAGCGTTAATCTCTAATATTTTTGCATACCGTAAATGCTTGAATAAACGCAGAAGAAACAAATATTGGCATAGCGCTTTTCATGTCTGTTCCCATGTTACCTATCTCATGTATCCCCTATCATAGGTACGTCATCGTAAATAAATATTTATAAAAAAATACTTGTGTTTCATTGTGATATATATTCATTTAAACACTATGTACACTGTATTTAAAACCCTGTTTCTCAAATTGTTTCATTACACACAGGGTAATATACTCTCCATTAAGCACTGGGCACTCATTCGAGAGTGGTGCTTAGCGGAAAAAACAATCATGTTTGGTGCGGCGCTTATTTAATAGCGGCGCTTATTCGAGCATTTACGGTAGCACCTTTAAATAAATTTCTTTTTTCTAGAATACAACCTCAGTCAATTTATCATAAAAATAGGTAGGATGTTGTGGAGTCCTGGGGTTTAAATGATTTTACTTACTTGAGACGCTGCAATTTGTTCCTCCTTTGATGGTTTTTCATTGAAGACATCTCTGTCATTATTAACACTGTAAGTTGAAAAAAAAAAAAAATTAAATACACCATATAATAGTAAATGATTTTATACTGTACATAGTTATGCTGTCAGGCGAAACCCCTTGTTTGTAATATACAGGAAGAGATCTTACTTTTTAGTGTCGTCTGGTTCTCTTCTTGAAAACAGGAAAAATCTATTCTTTTTGAAGCCGGTGCAAAAGAGGGTTGGGTCAACATCCATGCCTTGGAGGGCAGGGTTGTCGGAGGCTTTCATCTCCAGCGTCAGTGCAGCTTTGTTTTCCTTAATGTTCCCTTGGAAGAGAGCTAGCTGCAAGAACCGTACATTCTCGGTCTAAATAAATAAAAATAAAAACGTTGCATTTTTTATACAATGTAAGCAAAATAATTTCAGGAATTTTGTGTATTATCAATTGTTTATTTTCAAATATAAGGCTAATGAGACTATTCAATTGGAGTACAGACCATGGGGACGTACATATAAATGTGACTGGCTCTGGCAAAACCCTCCGTCTGTCGCAATTTCTAATTTCCCACAAGCACCCAAAACATTTGAGAATCAGAATTTTGAATATTTCCAAGTTTTTGCATTATAAAAGAAGATATATTGAAGAACATTTCTGCAAAATATTAATCACTAAATCTAACTGAAAAATATATTTAACTTATTTTAAAAATACAAATCTTAATAATAAATTATTGATTTTGGAATCTTTGGAAGCTGTTTTCTCAAAACCTACATGACTTATATACAATTAATTAAATATTTACAAATTTGCTAATACTCAACCAATTTCCATTAAATAAACACTGTTTTATAGAAGACTTCATACAGAATCTCAAAATACAAAATACTCAATTTTGAATTTTTCTAACAAATGGCTGGTTTTGTCAGAGCCAGTCATAAAGATGTAGACGGATTGATAATTATATAGACAGGTCGATATAGAAATATCCATATAAATAGATGCATAATATGGAGGCCCAACATAAGATAGTGCCACTAGATTTATCAACACTGATGGCACGTTATGTGATGACCCTCTTTATATATAGATAAATTTTTTTGAGAAAATACACTTTGTAATAATATTATATCATCTTTGCATTAACCAAGAGTGGCCTACAGTATGTGTTTTAGCATTATTTCCTATGCCATTAGATCAAATTTCTATGTTGGAATACATCAACTTGCAATGATAATAGCAAGGGGCATACATCCGCACTTACCTTCCCTATAAACCGTGAACATGTATTATTGTACAAATTAATAACTTTAATCCCAAGCATTGTAGCATACAAAATGAAGTAACCACTTTCATCATAGACTGAAAAGAAAAATAAAGTAATTATTATATATAACCATAAAAAGACTCTACTGAAATAATAAGTAAAATCATAATAATTATGTTATTCATTATTCCCAACAATGAATAACATAATTATTATGTTATTCATTATTGTCAACAAGGCTTTGCATTATTACTCCTCTACTCATTTCTCTTTCATTTTAAGCCCCTAACCATGGTGGGGCTGAGGTGGAACGACCCCACTTTCGACACCTGGGGAAACTCAGGTGTTGCCACTGCTATCATGCAGCTTTGAAGCGGTTAGCGCAACGGTACCGTTGTGGTTCGGACGCTCAACCTTGAGGTCGTAAGTTCAAAGTCCTCGCTATGCCAGTTATTTACGTTTGCCTCTTTCCAGCCTGTTAGGATCTAATACCAAGCGCTGATTCTAGCTGCTTATGGAAATTATACTCCCCCAGGGAGCTGAAGATGTGTTCCATAGGTGTTTAATTCAGCAGCCGGGGGTAATACTGTAAAAGCGCATAGAGGCATTTTATTGCAATATGCGCTACATAAATGTCACATTTTTTTTAATGTGCACCTTGAACCTCTGTCGAGATTACCAAATTTTCTTGAATGGGCTTAATATGTACCTCGCTATCCTCAACCTACGGGTGAACGGGGAAATTACCATTGATGTTTCTTTTTCCTCCCAGAAATAACCTCTGAAGTGTTTTGGGCTATCAGTAATTTCTTTTTTTTTTTTAAAGAGGTGGGGGGGGGGTTTGGAGTGGGCTTAGGCCCCCACTAAATCCGCCCTCTATCCTGATTGAGTAACCATAACTCATGAGAGAGAAAGAAACGCTTACTTATATTTGCTTTGGAGAAGAAATCAGACTTCTGCAAGTCCCTCTCAACTGCCATCCGCCTGCCGAATTCCATATCTGGCAACTGTTGCTTCATTTGCTGGAGTTCTGTGAACGTTTTTAACGACTCATCAATTACTCTCGTCATTTTTCCTGTTAAAAATTTAAATATCCGGATCTAAAAAAAAAATATTATAAAAACATACATTGTTTCCTTATTAGATTTGAGATATTCCACATGTTAATATTAAAAACTGTTAACTTAATATGATAGTATTAATAATAGGCAAATAAAAACAATATTTGAAATAAGAAGGTAATACTATTATTTACTACAACAATCGTTTGTTTAATAGAAAAAAAACTAATAGACTAACCTTTCTATCTCTTGAAATTGTAGCAAATTGTTTGCCATCTGGTGAAAAGCTTAAACTCAAAGGAATGGTTTTGCTCTGTATATAAAAATGAAAGAAATGTTATTAAGGCTGAACCAAAGAGTGTGAAGAAGTACGTTAGATCCACACTACGGCCTTAATAACCGGATCGGGAGATAACCGTTAGCGCCAACCGTCAGCATGTGTGAGAACACCCAATCAGTTAGCGCTAACCGTTACCAGGAAGTGGATATGTTAACGGTTAGCAATTAAGCGCTATTGGTTAGCAGGTTGCCCTCATTTCTATCATTAACCAATCAGACGTACGAATTTCCAATTTCCCATTTCCTATTGGGCAATGATCTCACCATCATCTTCTTGTATGTGAGAGTGTATGTTATTAAAGTACTCTGGATCCTAGCTAACCGTTAGCAGGGGTAGGATCCAGATTTGGGGGGGGGGGAGCGCGTGATCGAGAGACAACACTACTTATAGCCCCGTCAAAATTTTTGGTTTTTAATGAGTGGAAACAACCTCTTGAGACGATTTGGGTGATCAGTGATTTCTTTTTTTTTCTCTTTTCCCCCATTTTTTTTACTTTCCTTAGGGGGATTGGCACCATCTCCCCTCCCCCACAAATCCACCCCTGGTTAGCTGGTGTGTGTGTGTGCGTGTGCTCTTCTCACTACTAGTTCAATGAGAAAGTACTGTACTACATGTTTTTAATTCATGTTTCCAAATAATTTCATATTCTTGTCTTCTCCTCAAATTTCTTTGTATCTTTTTGTATTTCAGATACAAAAGGAATTAATTATCAATAGATACACTGTCGTACATATATTTACATTCTAATACGTATTTTTTTTTTTATTTTGTAATATTCATAGTTCCCATTATAAAAGTCAAATAATTTTTACATCATACTGTATTAATAGGTTTTTAATGTTTCATTCACACAATACTCAGTACATGACTCACCAAGAAATTCTACAGTTCCCACTACAGAAGTCAAATAATTTTACATCATACTGTATCAATAGCTTTTTAATGTTTCATTCACAAAATATGTATGATTCACCAAGGAATTCTACATGAAAATATTGTTGAAAAACAAGAATCTCATTGTAATGCACTGTACCTTAAGAAACTCATACAGGTCTGTGTCGGTTTTAAACTCAAACGCAACATTCTTTGGAAAACTGAAGTCCTTCTTTGGCCCCGTCCAATATTCAACCATTCCTTGCTTGTCAACAGAAACGGCAACTTCATAAATAGGATTGTACTGAAATAATAATAATTAATACTGTTAAAGGTATTGTTTGAAGGTTTGCATGGCGAAGTAATAATATATTAATGTTTGTGGTACACCACATAGATAGTTTGTCACCACCACTTGACTTAGTATGGGCTCGACCTGTAGTTACAGCTCTACTTTATATTACCCTACAGCTCCGCTTTATTCAGGGGCGGATCCAGAGATGTCCGAAAGGGGAGGAGGGTGGGGGGAAGGAAAGGTGAGGCGGGAGTCGATCGAGAGACAACACTACCCTAGTGTTGTTTTCTAGATGCCCGGAAATAACCTCGGAGGCATTTTGGGCGATCGTAATATCTTTTTCTTCTTTTTTGTTTACTTTTCAAAAAGGGAGGGGAGGGGGGAAACGGGGCCGGCTCGCACATCCTTAAATCCACCCCTGCCTTTTTACACTACCAAGGTATTATAACCCAGTTTGAACCTTGATAAAAAGAATTGGTGCTGAATGGAGACTGTCTAAAGTATGTAGAGGTTTATTATCACCACGACCATCATACACATTGATTACACCATTGTCCTTTTCAGATCTGAAACAAAAAAATAGTAAAATTAGTGTGTTACAACAGCTCTATCTACTCAGTGGGGTAACAAAGAGCAGGGATGTAGTTATGGTGGGGGAGGTGGGTAAAGGCCACCCAGCCTTGAAGTGTTCCACCCAGTCTAAAGCTAATTTCATGGCCGTCCACCCACCTTTATTAACGCACTTTTCCATCCTTAAAATCCACTCTTATTAATTAGAGTTCAATAAACTTATCACCTACTCACCATTAAAATATCTATTACAAACCTTTTAGTTTTCTACAGCTACAATCCTGAAAGAGGCCTAAGGCCTTGGCCAACATTTTTTAGGGCCCACTAACCTGGGATTGGTTCCAAGTAGAGAGGCCAGTGGAGCACAAGGAAAAGCAATGTTTTAGTGATTTGGACGTTTTAAGGAAATTTTGATGTATTTTACATGTTCTGTTCTTTAAAAGGCCCTGCTTGTCCAATTGGGAGTAACATAAAAAATGCTAAACTTACATCGCTAAGGCTCCAATAGCATCACCAGATTTAAACACCCACTCGCAGCAACTTGGAATATAGGGAAGTCTTATCATGTTGATCATATCTAAGTATAAAAGGTTAAAAGTTATTTTATATTACCATGAGTGTGTTCTGTCCATGTTTATTATTGTAAGGCTGCACAGATCTAAATGGACGTTACAGAAAGTGTTAGGTATGACCAAAATCAGAAATGATTACATATTGGTGACGGTCCGGAGTAGGGTGTGGATATGGGGACTATTAAAGAAAAAAGTCCTAGACCAGATATTTAAAAACTAATCAACTGATGTGAATGACACTTTGCGAGTTTGAAAGCCATAGGTCCCAGACCTAAATATCTCTTTAAAAAATGGATCAAAATGAAACTTTCCAGAATAGTTTGTCATGTTTCAATGAAGAAATTTTTAAAGTTTAGTGATGATTCGAAGTAGGGTGTGGAATTTAGGACCATTAAGGAATATGTTTACCATATACCATAGGTAGATAGAATAACTGTATGATAATATTCAAATTAGTGCAATTAAAGTAAATGTGTATAGCATTTTATATGTAATGTACTAACTTCACTTTTTTGGGAACCACTTGGGAATATTTTTAATGATGAGATGCTAAAAACCAATACCCATATTTCTTTAATATTAATTTACCTATTTGTTAATATTTCCTATTCAACACCAACACTTGGCATGTATTTTGTTGTCAACTATAAGAATAAAATGTTCCGGTTCTTAATACAAGAAAAGGCGTTTTCTGGTTGGCCAGGCTGTGCATTTATAGTTCAAGTTAATTGTTTTAGATTTTTTTTGATTGCTGTACAATTATGAATGTTTAGATTTTGCTTACCAAAGTTGATGACATCGAACACTTTTAATGTCTTGTCTTCAGAGATGGTGCATAGTAGCATTCCATCACCACTCATACATATACTAACAATTGTACCTGCAATACAAGAACATTAATGATATTTATTATTATAATCAATCATTAATATCAATTGAAATTAATTTGTATGTAACCTGATTACATGAAAATAAATATTCTTTAATACGTAAATGAAAATATTTACCAAGATGTGCACGAAAATGTTTTACAAATTCTATCCCTTCATCTTGCTTCTTCCAAAATTTAACATGTCCATCATAGCTGGCCGTAATGATAAACTTTGTCCTGTAAATATTTTTAAATTGAGGAAACAAAACATTAAGAAGATGTACAGTAGATCTATGTCTGTGTTGAGAACAATAATATATAATACTTGATCGAAATTCTTAACATTGTAAATTTTATTATTTAATATGTTTTATATCTATTAAAAATTAGAATTAAGAAAGTGGTAGCCTAGTATTTGTGTTACTTACTTTGACACTGCAACATGAGTAATGACATCACGGTGCATGAAACTCTTTTCGTAACCTTCAGCAGATGGAAGATTTTGTAGGTAAACATCTTGAAATTCCAAAACTGCCAAAAATTTAAGGACATGTTAGGCCTATGCTTTGATGTGGCTCTGTACCTTATAGGATTTTCCATGACTTTTAGTATGTTATTCTACTCATAATTTTAAACCTATCCTCTAGAAATTTCCAGGTCTGCCTATATTTACGACCTCTTACAATTAACCCAGGTGTCGGCTAACTCGTACCTATGCCAACTGTAGTAACGCATACCCGAATTTAGGTCAACTCGTGCTCAACACTGGCTAACTTGTACCCACGTCTATATCCAATTTAATTCAAATAATTTAATTTCTTAAAAATAACAAAGTTAAAAAAGAATATAAAATTGTTTCTGAGAAAAGGGAACCCTGCTGTAAGCAGAGCTTAAAATGTGGGGCCCAAACTAAAGAATAAAGTTAATTACAAATGTGAAACAAAAAGCATAGTTTTATGATGTGGTACTATAAATTGAATATTGTTCTTTTCTATATGTGGCAAAGAAAAACCAAACCAGTCACTTGTCGCAAAAATCGATTTTGAGTTATTAATACAGTGTTAGAGAGTAAAATAATAGCTATAAAATGGTAAAAAAAATCATTCAAATCGGACAATTCCTTATGAAGTTACAAGCGTTTAAACATACAGCTGTTTAAAGAACAATATATGAGAAATCAGCCTTCAAAGTTTATGATTTCAGGCATTTCTCATGCAGAAACGATCATTAAATCCTTAAAAAGTGTTGTTTTAACATTAAAAATGGGGAAAATAACAGGATAGAATGATGTATAGATATGTAAGGGTTAGATAGTGCTATAAAATAGATTTTTAAAAATTTGACATTCCAGCATGTTTTGGCCATTTTCTCTGAAACACGATTTGCGATGAGTGACTGGTTTGGCTTGTCTTTGCCACATATATTATTGACAATATAAAATATAAAAATCAATTTATAGCTGAAACAAGGTATGAATGTAATTTATATTTGAAACTATTCATATTTGAAAGATTCTTCTGATCTTCTTGTAACGAATTCAAAACTTTTGGGCCTTGAAAAGTTAAATTGCGGTAATCAACTTCGGTAGTTGTAAACATCAATAGACATAATTTACGCCTTTTCACAAATCGGTAGACATCTTGGAAGTGATGACAAACATTGCGAATCAGCGGTGCGTAACCAACAGAAATAAGATAAGCTTTTGGGCGGATTTTTTTGACATCATGTTATTTAAAAAATCATAACTCTATAACAGGGCGTCGTATCCCAAAAAAACTTCCAGCAAAATGTTCTTAAAAGACTATTCTACACCAGTATATGATTGAAAAAAAATTGAAAAATTTGTTTGACCTCTGAAATCAAGATTGAAAAATAAAAGCCTATCTCAGTAGTGTATTAAAATAGGTATACATTACAGTGCTGTAGTACTAGTAATACTCTGAACTAGCATTGTTTTAGTTACCATATGAGAGTTTCCTGTGTTAAAAACATGATTTACTATAATATGCCTCTTTATAAAACATAACTTGTACTTTGTAATAAGAGAAATATGTATATTATCGCTACTTGGAACAGTAACAACACGAAAGTCCTATGTTACTGCACTGTAATGCATTGGCATTGCAATCTTGATTTCAGAGGTCAAAAAAAATTTTCAATTTTTTTTCAATCATATAGTGGTGAAGACTGGTCTTTTAAGAACATTTTCCTGGAAACATTTTTTGGATACGACGCCCCGTTATGGAGTTATGATTTTTTAAACAACATGATGTCAGAAAATCAGCCCAAAAGCTTATCTTATTTATGTTGGTTACGCACCGCTGATTCGCAATGTTTGTCATCACTTCAAGATGTCTACCGATTCGTGAAAAAGGCCTATTACTTTTATATCTATCTAGTGTTGTAAATTGTGAACTGTACAGGCAAGGACCGACGTACATTACTGCCATTTACCACTTATAGTGCACGTCCCATGGCACGGTCGGTTAATGGTGTGTCCTAAAGAACTAAGGTCGTGAGTTTGAATCGCGTTTTGCCTGGCGGCCTCCCCCCCCCCACCTATTTAACTGGTATAGTCACACATTACAAATCTCTCAGCTCCTCTTAGTCAGGTTGGAGGTATGATTTACATTTATATCTTCATGTTTTAGTTAAATATAATTTGTTCGTAAACCACACTTTTGAAACAGTGGCACACTTCACATGTTAAAGGTGCGTCCAAAAATAATACTTCAAACAGAATACAGTACACTACTAAAGAAAACAAAGTAGGCCTAGGCCTATATAAATAAAATTGAGTAACCGTCACTCAATTATTTGACAAGCACCCTACCCACCCCCTATCCATGGTATGGTCTGTCTATTTAAAGATCTGAGTTTTTTTAGGAAACCAGAGATAGGCCTAGACTATATGAGCTCTGAGTTTTCTAGACACCCCTACCTAGACCTCGGCCCTTTTTATCAATCATCACACCTCTCTCTAGGCCTAGGAAGGACTGGTCTGTCTAGCTGCTAGGCTAGGCTAGCCTAGACTAGCCTAGAGGGCCTAGCCTAGCTAGGCTAATAAGCCTGAGCGAATTAACTTGTAGTAATTGGACTAACACTAACCTTTGCGTTTTCTCTTTTTTACAGCCTCGGTTGGTAAAGGCCCAATCCATTCATCATTGTCACAATCATCTTTATCCTCCACAACTTTACGTTTTCTATCACCGTCATCACTCTGTTGTGATGGTGCGGCCATGATTTTGAAAACGATCCGTATATGGCGCCCTCTACC
>NW_022745460.1:373907-376591 GCF_011630105.1 Anneissia japonica
TTGGGGGGGGGGGAGGGGCGACTAAATGGAGGGCGCGAGTAATTTTTGGAGGGGCGTACGCCCCCGTCCCCTCACGCATCACATAGATACACCACTGTATTGTAAGGTTTTGAGTAAGTTTGCAGTTTCCTTTGTCGAGAAATTATTTAAAGTTAATAGTACAGTTTTACTTTTCCCTCTGACATTGAATTCCCTATTCAAAAATGCATTTGATGTATGTAATGCTTCATTACTAAGGAGCAGCTTGACAAATTAAATTTTTTTTGTAACGGCTAGATTTTTTTCTATGATGGTCAATGTAACCTACATTTTCAGGCGAGTGCAAAGGCGTGTTGCGCATTGTATGGGGCCTACCCAGGTAACAATCCCACATGGGGCCCATATGCAAAATATCTGGGAAAAGCCTTATGGGCTACCCCATATTTTTCCCTTATGGGATCCGTCTGGGCAATCGCATATGGGCCTTGCCCTTGGTTTACCCATATGGAGCCCGTATGCCAAATATATAGGCAAATATATATGGGAATGCCCATATTTAAAGTACATGGGCCCCATATGGTAAATACCTGGGCAGATAAATATAGAAATGCCCACATTTAATCCGCATGGGGCCCATGTGCCAAATATCTGGGAAAATACATATGGGCATGCCCATATTTATCTACATGGGGCCCACATGCTAAAGACCTGGGTAGTTGAATATGGGTATGCCCTTATTAATTTCGTATTGGGCCCATGTGCCAAATATCTGGGAAAATACTTATTGGCATGCCCACATATAATATACATGGGACCCATATGTCAAATACATGGGCAAGTAAATATGGGAAGCCCATATTTAATCCAAATGGAGCCCATGTGCCAAATATGTGGGCAGTTACATATGGGCATGCCCATATTTAATTTGTATGTGACCCATATGCCAAATAACTGGGCATATAAATATGGGAATGCCCAAATTTAATCCACATGGGTTCCATGTGCCAAATATCTGGGAAAATACATATTGACATGCCCATATTTATCTACATGGGGCCCACATGCTAAAGACCTGGGTAGTTGAACATGGGTATGCCCATATTAATTTCGCATTTGACCCATGTGCCAAATATCTGGGAAAATACTTATGGGCATGCCCACATATAACAAACATGGGACCCATATGTCAATTATCTGGGCAAGTAAATATGGGAGGACCATATTTAATCTAAATGGAGCCCATTTGCCAAATATATGGGAAGTTACATATGGGCATGCCCATATTTAATTTGCATGGGATCCATATGCCAAATAACTGGGCATATTATGGGAATGCCCACATTTAATCCACATGGGTTCAATGTGCCAACTGGGAAAATACATTTTGGCATGCACATGTTCAGTCTACATGGGCACCACATGCTAAATAACTGGGCAGATAATTATGGGAATTCCCACATTAATCTAAACGGAGCCCATGTGCCAAATATCTGGGAAAATAAATATGGACATGCTCTTGTTAATCTACACGGGCCCCATATGCCGAATAACTGGGTGGATAATTATGGAAATAATACCCGCATTTACTCCACATGGGGCCAATGTGTTAATAGCTGGGGAAATACATGGGCTTAAGCTAGTGTTTAATTTACACATTTACATATGCCAAATAACAGGGAAGATAACTTTGGGAATGGCCACATTTAATCTACATGTGACCCATATGCCAAATATCTGAGAAAATTCATATTGCAATCTACATGGGTCCAATATGCCAAATTCCTATATGCCAAATTCCCATAGGGCCTATTGTGTCAAATATATAGGAAATAATATTTGTGCCTGTGTTTACTCTACATATATATGCCAAGTAACTGGGCAGATAGCTGTAGGAATATGTACGCCACATGGGGCCCATGTGCCAAATATCTGGGAAAATGCATGGCCATTCTTATGTTCATTCTACTTGGGCCCCACATGCCACATACCTGGGCAGATAATTATGCCCTGGATTCTCCTCTGACCCACTGTTAATTATACTTTATTTTTAAGACGTTATACGTAGCTACAGTTATGACATTAAATGCTCCATTGCGGTACTTTTTACTTAATAAGTGTGTGCACATGCTCAGTAGAAATACCAGTTTGAATGAAGCTAGCTAGCGATGATCGGACCATCGGACTTAAGCCAATGAACTAGCTGTCTTGGCAGTTCCGGTGTCCCGTTTCAAGTTTTGAATTCACAAACGAAGCGCCCATTCTAGTGCCGTCGTCTTGTAGCGAGTGTAAAGGAAGGAAGATTCATAGGCCTAAGAAAATTTGCCAAGTCGCATTGAAGTAAAAGTAAGTAATTTATACTTGTGTATAACTGTTGTTGAATTCCCCAACTATTCTACTGTGCTAGGCCTAATTCGCGGCCAAAACCATTGCATTCCCTGGGCCTAGCTAGGCCTAGATACGAAGGCCTAGGAGGCCTTCTTGTTTAAGCGTATGTTGGCCTAGTTTCTTGAACTAGCGTTGGATCGCCAGTTAACTCTCTGGCTAGGGGCATAAGCCAAGGCATATCCTACATTTTTGTCTTATTATATTTTTCGCCGGTGTATAGGCTAGGCCCTGTCTACCTAACTAATGTCATTGTGTATAGCCTAGCTAGGCCTAGCCTAGACTTTGTGATGTAACTTTAGTATAGGGGACCTGGCTGGCAA
>NW_022745460.1:376615-380579 GCF_011630105.1 Anneissia japonica
GGGCCTAGGCTGTCCATATATGAGTCCACATATACACCAGAACATAATGTCATTGTCAAAATATTGAATTCCCACATGATGGAGTGCATTACAATTCAAAGCTGTTTTCTGTTTCTCAAGCATAAAATACTACACTTTATTTAATGGAAGTGGATATATTTACGTCGTCGTAAACAAATCAGTAAACGACATATTTACGTAAATGAAACAACGCATGCGCAGTCATACTTAACCAAACTAGCATTTTCAGCACTCAATATTATTAGCGTGGCCTCCCATGGCCGCTTTGATTCCCCCAAGTTCAGTATGGAACTTTAAATTAATTTATAATTTTGTTTTTTATTTTTTATTAAACGTAATTTAATTTTCTACAACAGCACAGTATGTAGTTTAATCACTAAATAAATGATTAAATCATTGTGTTAAATTTTCAAATAAAAGTGATACTGTATTATGAGCTGGAAATGTTATGTTCATCTTAATACTCTAATCATTTGTTAAATGAACACACTTGACGTAAATACAAGGCCTAGGCCTATGCAATGTTTCATTGCTAAAACTTAATTACCAGGAATCAAGAAGATATTCTTCTAGGCCTACCAGTATTGTTATATGATAGTCAATCATCACAAATTAAATAACACCCTAATGTTTTCATTCAAACAAATTTACCCACGTTGTCACTAACAAAAACAAAATTGTTATATATTTTTCAGACGGGTCAAGCATCAAGGCCCAATCGATCACAAAGAACATACAGAAGACCATGTTTGGTGAGCACATGATTCACTCTAAAAAGTACTGTACGCTATGTGAAGCAAGAAGTAAACAACGAATAATCGTGTATTTTCTGTAAGATATTGAATCACTACGAAAAAAGTGAAACCAGGGAGATGTAAAACATACATAAAATACTTCTCCCTGGTAAGACAAAACAAATATTTTAAATGTTTTATTCAAACATATTTGTCCAAGTAGTCTGATCACTAACAAAGCAACATTGGCAATGATGTGCATGTGTCTACGAAGTATGGATACAGAACTCAACAAATGATTGAGTAAGGTGAACATAACATTTCCAGCTCATAATACAGTATCACTTTTATTTGAAAATTTAACACTTGATTTACCGTAATAATTTATTTAGTGATTAAACTACATACTGTGCTATTGTAGAAAGTTAAATTACGTTTAATAAAAAAATAAAAAACAAAATTATAAATTAATTAGTGCCATGCCGAACTTGGGGGATACACATCTCCCAGGCATAAATCTGCCTATCTGCTATGGTTTAGCTGGCCAGACACAGCTAATAATTACATGATAATTACAATCCTCATTAACATACGATATTAATAAATTCTGTATGGTACAGTATTTGTGAAATTTTTTTGCACATGAAAGTTTAGCTGGTTTTACAGTATTAAACACTTTGATTGTCTTAAATATGATTTTATTAAGGATGTGTTGAGTACTATTAATAAGAGTATCATCCTATAATTCAATATATATTTATAGTCACAAGTTGGTCAATGGTAAGGATTAGATGATGTGCGCGTAAAATTAGATTTCATAATTCCATGATATAATAGTAAACAAAATACTACATTGTTGTCTTATGCTAATGACATTTTTAATTAAAGCATAATGTTTGTTATTTTTTTGTTTTTACTTTATTTTCTTTTATTTTTTTTTTAATTGGATTTGATAAACCTACTTTCATTAATATATTTAACTAAGTAATTAACACAGTTTGAATAACTGTTTGTGTACCTGTACAGTAGTGTGCTGAATTTGTGATGTGCAGCCTAAGAGTCACCTTAACAGACTACATTATTTAAACTTGCACAACACATCTCATTTAAACTTATCACAGAACAAAAATTACAAAATACATCAACTACTTCATGTGATGGAATTTGGTGCTATTATATGAGGCATGTTGTGGCAAAATGGTTAAGTTGTCGCACAGGCCAGTATTGAGTAAATGAGCTATAAAATTTGGGAGCTAAAAAAAATGACTAAAAATCCAATTTTGTTTTTCACTATAGATCAACAGTTTAATGTCTTATTAATCTTATCCCAAAGTATTATTTCTGGAAGTGGTCAACAAATTGTTTATTTAATGTTATTTTGATAGTTAATTCTATTGAACAAGGTATCCACTAATAACTTTGGAAGGCAATTACTCAAAACCATGTTTATCTTGACTCTAAGAGTGCTGTACTTTCACTTTCCAATAACTTAGGCTTAAAATGTCCAATTTCAATGACTGACCCCTCATTTTAAAGATCACATAATCAGGTATCTGAAAATACCAATAACTTGAATTTCAATTTTTGCTACAACTTAGCCATTTTGCCACAACATGCCTCATATAATCGTTTGTTTTATTTACATTGTAATTCACTTAACATATTTATGTTATATTTTACAGTATTTTCAAGCCTTGAAACTTGTTTAACAACATTTAAATCTATCCTGAATAACTTTGTTTCCTGACTTCATCTGAACTGGATCAAAAAGTAGTAAGAGGTTTCGAAAGCTCAAGATTGTCAAAATCGGTAAGTTAATAGATTCTAAAAACCAAATGTTCGGGCAAGACTTTTTTATACCTTGTTTATCGAACCCGCCTTCTGCAAATATTGATATTTTTTAAATAAAAATAAAATTTTATTTTTGAGCAATTAGCGCACCCACCACCACAAAAAAAAAGGAAATTGCAGTAAAAAATTAGTTTTTTAAAATTTTAATTTGCCCTCCACTGCCTTGAAATCTCCAAAGATATACATATTTATATAAATTTTAGATATTTAACCATCCTACTTTACATTCACCAATAAAATTGTATATTTATTTTCACCTCCGTCTGGATGTCACAAAAGTTTCTTGTTTTACATTAGTTGTAATTCTGTAATTTAACCTCTTTGAAATTTTTTGTGCACTAAGCCTCTTAATTTTTACAGCCAGGCCTTGCTGAAGACCGAGTGGTTAATTCTAGGCAAATAATTGCGTTGCATTTATCTGTGATGCAATTGTGGAAGTGCTTCGCAATTAGCGTAAAACATGTCACATTTTGCGATGCGATACTGGGTAAATCGAACGCTGAAGCCCAGTAAAAATACTTTATCGTAATTAAAATTAGATCTTCTCATTCGCATTCACTTCACACTTCTAATGCATAATAAATGTAATAATTTGCCATAATTGTGCTGTGATGATTGTGCGTAATCCCAAAGTTGTTAGGAGACATGTCACCTATATTCAAAATTTTGTTTGTGTTGCATGTCTTTTTTTTATTTGATAAATCTAAGTGAGTACAATCTTAAATGCTATTATTTTTAGACCCGTCTTCTTTTTTTTTTCCCAGGGCCAGTTTGCAGAATTCTGAAATGCAGGGATGCAACTAGATGTGAAAAAAAGGAGGCGATTGAATACTTTCTTAATAACCTTTGTGAGGGAAAAAGGCATTCGTACTTCTGTTACTATGATTCATGGTGAAACTATTGACGATTCTTATTGATACACTCTTGCATGGACCCTATCAATTTGAGGATATTCATAATCTGTAAAAACGTTAAATATGTGATATTCCCAATGCGATCAAAATGATGGAATGTTCTTACTTTCCAAGGAGCTGGAGAAATTGAATTGTATACTGTAGTTATTAAGGGACATTAAGAAATTTTGATTTCATTTACCACTATTTGTATTTGCAATTGACAATATTGCTTTCTCTACAAAATAAATAAAATGATTGATGTGCTAAAATGAAATAACCGTTTTGTTTAATCATTGCAGTAAAAATATTTTGTACTATATGTACAATTGAAAAGTTTTATTTTCAGACAAGGAGTACACCTAGCTCATGGTCATCGACTCAGCCAATGTTCAAACCAGAGTTAGAAGCCAAGTCAGAAATGTGTGGCCTCCATATTTGTTCTCTCTGGGCCATGTCAGCTAA
>NW_022745460.1:380757-382240 GCF_011630105.1 Anneissia japonica
TATGGGTACCATGTGAGAATCCCGTATGCCACCCATGTACAAATGCATAAGGGTACCATGTGGGCCCTATATGGGTTCTCTGAAAAATGTGGGCCCCACATGGGGCTTGGGTGCAGAATCTGGAGGTTTCCTCAAGGATAGCCCATATGTTAACCATATGGGTCGGGAAAATATAGGTCCCATATACCACCCATGGGTTGGGAAATATAGGTTCCATATGGGCCCCAAATGGGTTATACCTGGGCTATGGGTTAAACCACATGGGCCCCACATGGGGCTTGGGTGCAGAATCTGGAGGTTTCCTCAAGGATAGCCCATGTTACCCATATGGGTCCGGAGAATATAGGTCCCATATGGGAAACCCATATACCACCCGTGTAAAAGTGCATGTGGGTTCCATATGGATCCCAAATGGGTTATATCTGGGCTATGGGCTAAATCAGATGGACCCCACATGGATCTTGGGTGCAGAATCCGGAGGTTTCCTCAAGGATAGCCCATATGTTACCCATATGGATCGGGAAAATATAGGTCCCATATGGGAAACCCATATACCACCCATGTAAAAATGCATGTGGGTTCCATATGGGCCCCAAATGGGTTATATCTGGGCTATGGGCTAAGTCAGATGGGCCCCACATGGATCTTGGGTGCAGAATCCGGAGGTTTCCTCAAGGATAGCACATATGGTACCCATATGGGTCAGAAAATATAGGTCCCATATAGGAAACCTATATGCCACCCACATACAAATTAATGTGGGTTCCATGTGGGCCCCAAATGGGTTATATCTGGGCTATGTGGGCTAAATCATATGGGTCCCACATGGAACTTGGGTGCAGAATCCGGAGGTTTCCTCAAGGATTGCACATATGGTACCCATATAGATCTGCATATGGGCACCATATGGGTTCCTTATGGGCTTGTTACCTGGGTAGCGCGATCTGCACGCGCAGGAATTTATGGTTAACGACGTTTCGTTAGCATAATTTGGATCAGCGTAGGCCTAGCATGATAAGCGTGCATACAGTACAACAAATAGGCATTTATTAATTATGCGCCTGTTTAGGCCTCGGCGAACCCAATATTTAGCCTAGCTAGGCCTACTAACTAGAGATATTTAATGTAGGCAACACAACACAAATGTAGTTAATTCGATTTTTAATTTAATATTTATTAATATTATTTTTCAGGTTTTGGCCCTACCAACCAGAGGTTTGACTACTACCACCAATTCTCAGGCAGGTACACATCAAGCAAATTTTAATTATATAATAAGGCAAGTACAGTAATTAGTAGGCTTAGGCCTGAGGTAGCCTATTTTATTAGTATTATGGTTTACATTATTTTGAGTTATTTTGAGGGGGTATTATTCAATTAGCACCTGCATATAGACTAAACTGAGCTTTAAAATATTTAATAGAAAATCAATGCAATTAATCATAGCATATTAATATAGTGTCATCAGTCAACTTTTTATTTA
>NW_022745460.1:382291-385742 GCF_011630105.1 Anneissia japonica
TTCATGCAGGTATAGTTTATCCGGGTCTACCAATTGAAATTTATTCAAAATTCATATTGTTAAATAATTTTAATTCAATTCATACAATACAGGCTGTATGTTAGCACAGTATTATTTCAATACATTTGCATTATTTTGTTAACATATTATACAGTATTTATGTACAGTATTAATTAATGATGTTGAATACTCTACAACAATTATTTTCTGATAATAAAAATTAAATGCACTTCTAGCATTCCATTTTTATGTATAAAAAGTTTATAATGCAATATCAAAATAGATATTCATACATTGTATTTTTATTAAATTTTAAAAGTTGAATATATTTAAAATGTACTAACAATTTTCTTGCAGGTGGAAATCCCTTGATATGTTCTTTGGGAGAATAGTGATTTCTAAAAAAGTATTATATTTGGATATTTCTGATAGGATTTAATAGAACTTTCGAACGGCAATGTGGACCTGTTCGTCACACCCTATTCACTCAACAGACTCAAACCCATATGTCATCAAATAGACACAGCAACAGCATATTATATAATTAATGTGGACGTAATTTATTTTTGCTCTTTGGTGTTGCAAATTTAAATTGTGTGGAGATGATATTATTTTGCTACAGGATTGCCTGACATTTTGATGATTTCAAACTAGCAGAATTGACTACTGTAACTGGGTAACACTCAAGTTGTCTGCTGGTATGCTAATGCAACACCTCTTTTTTATTATCTGTATGTTATATTCATTTAATTTCAAGTGATTGTTAATTAATTGTGCATACTCTTTGAGGAATCATAGTTTGCTTAAAAAGAAATATATCATTATTCATGATCTTTATCGAATAAAGTAAATACCAAAGTGAATTAATATTATTATTTATATTTGTAAATATAATAGAATTCCAGTTTTTCTTATTTTAAACTAAAGAAATTTAAATAATTGTACTTTTTTAACTCTACAACAGAACCCCCACACCAAAAGAGAATGAACCACCACAGTGCACTGTTAGTAGTATTACAGATCCTTTGTATAGGATTTGTTGTAGCACACACGCACCCGCAAAAACGCTCTCTAAGCCTATGCTGGATAACAAAAAACGCTATCCTAGGCCTAAAGCTAGGCCTAGGTTGTATAAAAAGGTAGAAAATTCACCAAGTTTGAAAAGCAATTTCTCAAAATTCAACCGTTACAAATTTTTTTGCTTTTGAAACAGAATAAAATAACAACTAATAAGAAAGTATACAAAAAAACCATATTTCTAAGTGATGGATAACATGTGTTGACAGACGATTTAATGTTCCGTACTTAAGTACCTTGACTTTGTGTGGTAGCGGTGTTTGTTTACTTCATCTCTGTATAATAGGCCTCAGAAATACAACTAAAAATACAAGTAAACTTTTTTTTTTAAACGTAACAATTAAAATGTGTGGTTTAATACACATATAAGTAACTTGTAATTAGTTTGAATTTATGAAAGATAGCTTATATTTTCCGTAATATCTGATATACTACGCGAATTCCTGTACCGATAAACTCGCCAACGTAGCGATCAATACATCGTTCCACTTCATTGATTTCGCTGACTCAGAAGAATTTCGTAATGTAGCGCCCTCTATAGTTCAACTCTTTTTGCCCAAAACCCCTATTCGTGAAGTTACTTTTTTTATTACAATGATTACAATGAGATATTTTCCGAATGCGAACTCAGGTTAAAAATTAACAAAAGAACACTTTGAAATACTGAACTGACATTTGCCGTCAATAGCCTGTACTCTGTTCCTGTTGTCTATAAAATGGCGTTTAAATTTTGGTATAAGTATGATAGAACTACTCGTTCTAAGATATTTTGTTTGATTAGTGGAATCGTGAATTTCATTGCCATTGGATTAACCTATATCATCATAGGAATTATTACTAAACCAGTTGCTTACGAGATTAATTGTAGCGAGGGGTTCGTGACTTTCTGCGGAGCAATCCAACTGGCAGTAATGGCAGGAATTGGTAAGTACTTTAAACCAAAACCAAGTAATTTAAATTGTACTAATTTTTTGTGGTTGATGGGGAATTATAATAAATGGAAGTTATTCCCATGTACTAAAATAAAAACATTTTTATTTTTTGGGATGCTGTGACTGCAATCTAGAGCAGGGGCCCGTTTAGTTGCATGGAATTACCTTTCGTTGATCATATGATACACATTTGGGACCAAAAAAGAAAGTTTCCCCTTAATAGTGGTGTCCCTTGAAAGGAACACCTCTATCCCTTAATAGTAGTGTCCCCTGAAGGGAACACCTCTATTCAGGGGAAACTGACCAAAAACGTGAAATTATTCCCTTAATAGGGTTTTTAGGCATGTTTCCTATACAATGATTACATTTATTTATATATTTATTTATTACATTTATTTATTTATAATTTTATTATAACTGACTTAAGAATGAGTTACAGTTGAATTGAACTAATTAATAACAAGAATTTGCTATGCAAAAACAATTAGGATATGAATCAACAGCAATGTAATTAAACAACAAAAGTTGTACAGTATGTTCTCGATATTGTGTCATGATTTGAGTACAATGTTAATGACAAAATATTTTTGTTTTTGAAATATACAGCCTTCTATCGGATGCACTAGATAAAATAGCATGAATAGAGTAATATAAATGCAGGTGGTTATTTGGAATAGATGAAACTACATAAAACAAGAAATCACCATGGTTTGGTTAAAATTGACAAGATTGTATTTATATTAAGTAGCACATGCACAAAAGGGTTTCAAAATGTAAATTTCAATGAATTTTTCTTATTTGAGTCTAATGTAAGAAAAAGTGTACCTTAATATGGCTTAAAATGTATTGATTGGACCACGAAAAAAAGTGTCCACTTAATAAGGGTATCCCCTGAGAAGTGGTGTCCTAAAGGAGGAGTTCTTCTGTAGTTGACATGATTGTATAAAGGTACAGTAATTTTAAATGTCAAACACTTTATATTGCTTTTAAATAGGTCCCATTGCAAGTGCACTACTTAGAAGATTTGGTATGAGGAGGTTGGGAAGTGTTACTGGGTTCGTGTCATTTTGTGTCCTTCTCTTTCTCTCTATTGGTGCTAGAAACAAGTGGATGTTTGTTATAGCGGTGTGCTTACAAGGTAACTAGTGAAGGCATATGCCTAGTTATGATCAGTATATAGATCAATATATGGTAAGACAAAATGAATACTTATAACATCATCTTATTTGGTATAGATTAATCCTGTAGTTCATATAAATGCACCTTATATACTATATCCTGTTTATGTAGTGAGAGTGATACTCATTAAATATGCTTCACGGTTACATAGTTAATCTTTTTTTTAAATTAACGCCCATTGATTGAAATATCTGTTTGTATCACCTTTATAGCTCTGTGCAATGTAATCAGTTACGCTGATGAAGTCCTTAAGAAGATGACGA
>NW_022745460.1:385804-389967 GCF_011630105.1 Anneissia japonica
GTACAAAATTAAATGGCGTATATTATCTAAATGTAAATCATATTCCAACTCTACCAAACGATGTAACCTTTGTATACAAGAGAAGTATTTTATTATATGTCAACCCGAAATTTGTACTCTAAATCAAAGGAACGAATTATTCAGTTCATGTAGACATAGACGCAAGTTCTTGTTACGATATAATACTTAATCCTGCAGGCTTTCTTTTATCCATCTAAACAAGACTTAATCACTTTGTAATTAACATACTTTTGTTCTGATAAACTGTCACAATCTATGTACTTCATTATTCCTTCACTCAGAGCCTAGCACCTGATAAAACGCTGCAAGTAAAAAAAAAAACAACAATACAAGCCCTTACGTATACGATGGACTAATATACTTTTTGAAATCACATTTCTAAAGCAATACAATATTGTCACGCACAGTTTGTGTTTGTGGTACAGTATTTTAAAGTTGGTTCAACTATTATTGTGTACGTTTTCAAACACTTCAGGTCATCATAACTTCATGAATACATTTTAGATTCAGTTCACTGCAAGTAGGTCGATGACTGTTCTATTATTGAATGGTTATTGTTATCATCGTGATGGAATAGACAATACCTGGATTTGCGTCAGGAGAATCAATTAGGGGGCTTATGTATTTTGCCCAACCTGTCGTGAAAATGTATTGAATACTCAGTGTATTTGCAAGTTGTTCTCCAATGGGACTCGAACCCACATTCTCCAGATCACTAGCCTGGCATCATGCCTTTAGACCACCGAGCTTGCACCTGATGGCCAGGGTTGAATTGGAGCCAAATAAGCAGCGAGTACTATTTTTGCAAGTGTTTTTCACATGTACTGAGTATTCCGTACATTTTCACGACGGGTTGGACACAATTCCACCTATATGTTCTATCGATGATGTTGTCAATATTATAATATATCATAAATTCATGAAATGCTTAATAGGCCCTAAACAATAACATGACTTGACCATAGTTTGTTCTCAATATTCTTTACTTTTTTTAACAAAATATTTTTTAGATATTTCTGAGCGTTAATGCCGTACCGTATCTGTTTTAAAAAACCTCAGAACGTATAAGCATTCAGAGTTTCGCCTGATTAGACCCCACTAGAGGCTCTGTCTCTATGTCCGATCAGGTGCATTTTACCAATTTTACCTAGGGACCGGCAGTTATCTATGCCATAGTCACCAACTGTCACGCATCACTTCAAAGTGATATTGGATGAAACGCATTTTGCAGAAACACATGCGAGGTCATAAATGTGTCAAGCATTTAGCACTTGCGTGATAACGAATTCAGGGGAAAACGTATTTGAAATTAGAAGAAATTGGTTTTATTAAAAATATAAAAATGGTATACAGTAGCTTGAGTCGTTAGGGAGCTTTCTTTATCTCGTTCGAGAATCAATTCACAGAGAAATCTTTTCCTTTCCGACCAAAACAACCCATTACAATACCTCGCACTTGTAGAATCTAGTAGTCGCGAGCAGTCTTGCGAGTTTATTGTTACAACCAACCGTTTAAAATGTGACGGGAACCCGAACTTCCGCAGGGGTTCCGTAATAATACCGTATACACTCGCGTAGGTCTTATAAGGGGACCCGTGTATAAGACGACCCCCGAGTTTTAGAAGATATTTGGTTGATATTTGTATGTCTGGCGTATAAGACGACTCCCTGTTTCATGGTCGGAATTCCTAATTTTTTGTGGTCCTGTATACTGCGTCTTGCTGGATAAATGGAGTCAAATGCAAGGGTAATCTTCCAAATAATACCATTTTATGAGTTTTTAAATCTTCACCACCAAAATCGTATTTTCCCATATTTAAAATTGCTTTCATTGATACAACATTTAGTTGCTTCATTGCAGTAGTAAGTTCGCGTGTTAAGCTGGTTTTCCACTAGGCGAATTTATTCGCGCAAATCAAAGAGTCGGCTCGCTTCCCGAGCTCTGATTGGTTGCGCATTTTTTCGCTTCTCAAAAACTCCGATAGGAATGTGAATGCTCATGTGCATAAGCCGACGCTTTGGATTCGCGTGAATAAATTCGCCTAGTAGAAAACCAGATTTACGGAGGATCCGCACATAAGACGAACATCCGCACATAAGACGAACATGAATATAAATATAAAAATCTAAAATTTGAATGTCGTGCGTATATGACGACCCCCTTTTTTCGATCGTAGTTTGCTATTTTAAGCCTCGTTTATACGTGAGTATAGGCCTATACGGTATTTGTTTTAAAACCCTAGGTCACCTGCGCGTTAAAGGATTCCCCCCATACAGTGGCGGATTCAAGGGGGAAATTTTCCATGGGGAGGACCCCCGGACCCCCTTTCATTTTGTGTATTTTTGGAAACGTTTTGAACCTCCTCTTCAAAATCATGGATCCGCCCCTGAATCATGTACCTTTGTTTGCACTAAACACTTAATCTATGTTCCCCCTTTAGCTGATGTGAGGTAAGAGAGTTTATTTAAAAGATAAGTTACATTTAATAATTTAAATTGTTCGGATGAAATACATATTTTTTTATGAAGTTCAATGCAAGTTTGTACCATACTGTGTGTCGTATATGTTCCATTCTAGTGGAGGTTCTTTTGAATTTCTTTTAAATATAAATTAAATACTGTACCGGTACTTAATGGATTTATTATTGCCCACTTTAATTGTATAGCCCTGGGGGCTGCAGTGTTTAAATGCTTGATGTGCTTATCCGGGTCCGATGGCACCTCCAATTTCAAGCAAGTGTTGCAGAGACTCTGGAGTTAGGTTGCATAATGAGAATGAAGAAGATAATTCTGATAGCAACATTGATTTATTGCTTTAAGTACTGCGACAATAACATTCAGAGGCGAATTTAGAAAGTTTAGATAAAAAGTATTTATTAAAGTTTTCATAGGTTTGTTTTAACGCCAGATTGTGTTACCTAACTATGTAACTTAATTCATTCTAATTAAAGAGAGAAACGGGTTGACCAATAACAGGACCTTAAAATGTTTGCTATAGATCGACTACAATGTACGTTAATATGTAATACATTTAAATCAATTTAGATCAATCTTAATGATGTGATTTTAAATAGCAGAAGCTGGATTTAGGGTGGGGGAGGGGTGGGGAGTGGTGAAAAAAAAAGAAAAAAAGAAAAATTGATCGCCCAAACGCATAAGGTTATTTTCGGGCGTCAGCAACTAAAGAAATAGGGCCTAGGCTATTTAATATTATGATGTAGCTGGGCATGTATTTTATGGTGATAGATTAAAAGAAGTTTAACATTGTTCTGTGTATATTATTTGAATTTCTTCAATTTCAAACGAACGGCCCCTGATTTTCCTGTAAATTTTGCAGTATTTCAAATGAATATGTACCCATAACTGTCTTCTAATCGGATTAAAATCTGGCCGAATTTTGGCCGATATTGAAAAAAAGTTTGGCCGAATTTGGCCGTGAGATGGCGTGTGTTTGGCCGTGAAGCCTGTCGAATATCTGCCAACCCTGCTATCAAGTGGTAAGAGTTGGTTTTGTTTTATTATTTAGTTAGTTTACTACTCTAATAGACAGTAGTGGCTATCGGCACGCTAGCCTCCTCCTAGGCCTAGTAGTAGTGGTAGATGAAGGCTTGAATGAAGAGGCCTGGCCTAGCCTAATTCCTACAGTAGCTGTACCGGTACTAGCCTAGCCGCCGTACGGAGACAGACAGAACTGAGGTTCTGTGTTCTCTCTAGGCCATTGAGGATATAGGGCTAGGCCTAGAACCTGGGCCTTTTGTTGGCCTAGCTAAGCTGTAAGTTAATTGCCCCATGGTCTAGCATGCCATAAGAAGAGTGGTAAATTGCATTTGGGCCATGCCCTCACTAATATGTCCATGATGCTTTAATAAAATAATGGGTTTAGGGTTAACCGTGGTGGGGGTGGTGTAAAGAATTGTATCATTATTTGCAGAAAGTTAATGTAATCTCTAGGCCTATACTAACACAAATGGTGATTTTATTTCAGGATACTCAAGTCTCAGTTACTACTGTAAGTGTAATTAAGTGAAAACTCAATCCGGTCTACTCAATCTTGTAGTGGGAAAGCATTAATGTTTGTTAAAAGACGTATCGGTGAAGGAACAGAAAATTACCTGACATTCTATGCTTTAATAAAATAATCGG
>NW_022745460.1:389986-391740 GCF_011630105.1 Anneissia japonica
AGGTGTAAAGAATTGTTATTATTTGGAGAAAGTTAATGTAATCAAAAGGCCTATACTAACAACATAAATGGTGATTTTATTTCAGGATACTCAACTCTCGGTAACTACTGTAAGTGAAAATTCAATCCAGTCAACTCAATCATTGTAGTAAGAAAGCATTAATGTTTGTTTGAAGATGTATCTGTGAAGGCCAGAAAATTACCTAACTTACTAAAGGTGAATATAATGTTTTGTTGATGTTTTATTTTTACTGTCCTGTACTATTAATTATTAACAACATGCTATACATGATGATGTTGTTTACACGATAGAGTTTAATCAAATTTAATGTGTATATATTAGGCCTATATAGGCCTTAAGGGATATTGAAATTGTAGTGTAGGTACAGCTGTTTTGAAAACTAAAAAAAAAAAATAATAATTTTCTTTTGTTTAAAAAAGAAGTAACTGCTAGTCTGTCATTGTATATTACTCCTATTTTTATACAATAATAAAGGGATGTAATACATTTAATAGCGGTTTCTATAATATGCGCTCTATTTTGTTTTGTTATATCTTTCAGCAAGAGTGAAACTCCGAGAAATGTTAGTAGAAGTCACAGTGATTTAGTATTTCAAACTAGATTTGTTCAACGGCATAATTCATACTAATTTAGCTTGGTACCATCTGACAAGAAAAGGCATGGACAGTTGCTGCTGCAATATCACAAAGAATGCTGGTTTATGCACACCTGTAACTGTCACAAATGGTTCTTGAATATTGTTTTATATAATAAACTCTTGTAATAGGACTACATTACGAAAAAAAGATGCTTATTTAAACCGGACTGTAAAAGCAAAGAACTGTAGAACAGCCTTGAACTTGAGGTACAGTATGTTTAGCAGTAAGACATTAGCAAAATGATAATATATGAAGGGGTATGCTAGTAAATGAGACCCTAGGGAAGTAATGTCCCTACCGTATGTGTTTGTTAGTGTTTTAAATTAAAAAAAATTATGGTTTGTATATGAACTCATAGTGTAAATTGTAAGTCTGCAGAAGTTGATTAAAGCCATTGTTACCAATTGGAACTGGGACCATTGCAAACCAATTGGAATTGGGGGCCAGTTAAAGTTGAAGAGCAGTTGAATTGTCCAAAAATACACAACACCCACATTTTTTTTTTAGAATACATAGATTTTCTATGGAAAATCGTTCAATTTATATACACTTTTTATACAATTGTATAGAATTTCTATTCGCATGATATTTAATGTATTTTTTGTAGGTTTTTTTTTCTATAAAATGTTTAGATTTATATAGGGGTTTTATTTTATAGATTTATAGATGGTTTTTATAAAATTGTTTATAGATTTTCTATAGTTTTTAAAGGTTTTTTTAAATAAAATTTTTAATAGAATTTTCATAGTTTTTTAATAGAACTTTTATAGAGTTTTAATAGTTTTTTAATAGAGCTTTAATATATTTTTTAATAGATATTTTTTTTATCGTTTTTATATATTTTTAATAGATTTTTAATAAAATTTTAATAGATTTTTAATAGAGTTTTAATAGATTTTTATAGTGGGCTTCTGTAAGTTGCTATAGCTATTTCTATAGAATTTTCTATAGATTTTCTAAACAATATACTATAGACATTCTATAGTGCTTTTTTAATAGAATTTTATAGATTTTTTGTATGGGTAGCATGGACGTTTGTTACTTTTTCCCGTTTAGCCTAGAGTACTAGAGTTGCGCACCTCTCTGTGGTTATCG
>NW_022745460.1:392458-396309 GCF_011630105.1 Anneissia japonica
GAGACAGATATATATATATATATATATATATATATTATATATATATATATCTGTATGTATGTATCTGTATATCTGTGTTTTAACAACATTTATCCTGTCTCTTATACACATCTAGATGTGGCATAAGCTTCAGGTCAAGGTTGAATGTTATGTACCTTAATTTTCTGTTCGCGCCTTTTAGCGTGCACGTACGCGTGCGTCAACATTTATATATGCATAAAACCATTAATATTTTCAATCAGTTATAGATCCTTAGGATGAAAGGTGACCCCCTATTTTTGTTATATAATCTGAAAGCACATGAGTTGTAGATACGATTTTTTACTTCATAATGGCTGATCGGACATTGTGACGTCATCATATTGCCATTTGAATTAGGAAAAATTGAATTTTTATATATGACTTTATTACTTTTTATACTCGTTTGAACGTACTCGCTTATCTTGATTGATTGTCTCCCACCTGTGAGTATGTTATAGCTAAATCAATTCTCTTTCGGACGTGTCTCTTTATTTTTTATTTTGATGACGTCATCATGGTCAAAAAGAATGCTTTCTTAGAGCCTTCTCATCTTTCTTTCTTAAAAGATGTAAACACATTGAAAATAGAGGGCGGCAGACTGTATTTCGACACTATCAGACCGATAGTTCGTATAATGTAAAGGCAAAATTTGTGTGGCATTTCCAACCAACTTGACAAGGTTTAAATTCATGTGTCATTACCGTCGTCAGGCACGTCGTTTAAGGTATTCGTACTTGTGCGTTAAAATTTTAAAACTTAATATCACTTTTCAGATAATTTAAAGCACGTTTCAGGTCATTTTGAATATTCCAAAACCTTCCAAAATTTACGCGCCGTACGCTCATTTCCACGCCCACAGCACGTACTGAAGCTGGAAATTACGTTTCGGTTACATGTGTTGGGTTTGTGACACTGTATTAATACTACCGTGCGCACGGACGTTAGGACGTCTGTGTACACATTCGTAAGTCCTTAAAATGCTCAAAATTACTCTTTTCCTTTAAAATTTCTTTTAAAACGCTCAAAATTACTCTTTAAATAGAGCATGTTTTAGCATATAATACTTTTCAATCAAAAACGCGCGTGCTTCGTTAGGGTCAAAGTACTGCGGATCACCAAACTCGTCCTCAGTGACGAGTTCAAATCTAGTTTATAGTTTTTTTTTCTATAAAATGTTTATAGATTTATAAGTGGTTTTTATAAAATTGTTTATAGATTTTCTATAGTTTTTTTAAGGTTTTTTTTATATAAAATTTTCATACACTTTCTATAGAATTTTAATAGAATTTTCATAGTTTTTTATATAATTTTCTTAATATAGTTTTAATATATTTTTTATAGAGTTTTTATAAAAAAATTTTTATAGTTTTTTTTATATATTCTTAATAGATTTTTAATATAGTTTTAATAGATTTTTAATAGAGTTTTAATAGATTTTTAATATAGTTTTAATAGATTTTAATAGGCTTTTTATAGTGGGCTTCTATAGTTATTTCTATAGAATTTTCTATAGATTTTCTAAACAATTATGCTATAGACATTCTATAGTTTTTGTTTTTTTTTTTTATAGAATTCTATAGAATGTTTTTGTATGGGTAGCCCTGGTGGCCATTTTAAATTTTCGAAAATTCCGTTTGTCTTTTTGGTGCCTCAAACATTATACTGTGGACCTCCTGTGCGCTGTGTATCTGCATCAAATCTTGTTTAAAAATAAACCCCATGATGTCTACTACTACTATCAATATCCATCGAATTATTTTTATGTTTGCCCTACTCAAAACAACAGGACATGCTATTCAGAACCTAATGGAAGAAGGCAGGCCTAAAAACGTACTACCCAGTACTCATTAGCCGAAGAGTACCTCTATAAATTATAAAAAAGCAGGATGGGCAGGACTCCCTCAACATACTGAGAAACTTGCAGAAATCATCGCTAATGCTGAATCTAACTCAACTGTTGACAAGCTATGGAACCTCTTCTGGGATGGCTTGATAGAAGGTATCAGACTTCACTGGTGTTTCGCCAATTAGAGCTGAGGGGAAACTCTTGACAGATGCTCTTAACCATCAATTTCAGTCAGCCATTACTAGGGAAACCACCTTTAAAACTAATCAACCTCCATACCAATTTCCAAATATGCCTGACATAGATGTGTCAACCTCTGGCGTACTCAAATTACTTAAAAATCTGGACCCAAGCAAGGCTTCAGGCCCAGACAACATCAACCCAAGATTTCTCAAGTAATTGAGTGATGTCCTCGCCAATCCTCTTACCATACTATTTAGGAAGTAACTTCGTGAGGGCAGTGTAACACAGGCATAGGCCTAGATCCCGGGGTGGGGGGGGGACTGGATGATGGAATTCCACCCAGAAAAATGCCAAGTTATTATTATCACAAGAAAGAAAAACATAATCACATACAGTATTATCCATATACTCTCCACGGTCATCAAATTTCTCATGTAGATCATGCCAAGTACCTAGGAATAACAGTTACCAAAAATCTCAGATGGAACAAGCACATAGACAGCACCACAGTCAAAGCAAACAATACACTAAATTTCCTCAGACGTAACATAAATATTAATAACCAAAAAGTAAAAGAACAAGCTTACAAGTCACTTGTCCGACCAATTTTGGAATACGGAAGTGTTGTTTGGGATCCCCACACAGACGTTCTTAAAAGAAAAATAGAAAAAGTTCAACGCCCTGCTGCTAGGTTCACCCTTAACAGATATGAACGTGCAGCTAGTGGCAATGCCATGATCCACGAACTTATCATGGAAAACTCTGGCTGAAACTCGCCAACTTGTTCTGTAAAATCCACAATAATCTTTTAGCAATTAATATGAGCAAATACTTAATCTCAAAAAATTATACAGCTCCATCTCGCACAGAAAACAGCCAGGCATATAGTATTCCTCACTCAAATCGGGACTATCACGATGTCATTCTTTCCTCGGACATCAAGGGAATGGAACATAATTGCAGAATCTACTGTCAAAGCACCAACTATTGAAGTTTTTTAAGGGGGCCCTTGGCAAAAATTAATCTCACTCGCACAACCACATACCACCAAAGTGGTATAGCCTTTAAAATTGAAGTTTGCACTAATCTGGAAGAAGAAAAAGGGTTGGGGGGGGGGGTGGTCTCCTCAATTTTCGTCCGCAATGTAATAGTGTCATGCCTGAAAATTGTTGAAATGAACTGCATAAATGACTCAGGTTTTATTGAATGTGTGATGTACAACCAGTACTCTTTCTCTGCCCACAAAAATCTGCATTTATAATACACTACTCGAGTGAGCGTGCCTTTATTAACTTAAGTATGAGAAAAAGCATGTAATAATAATAAGATTGGTTTTCGGCAAAGTAAATTAAAAATACATCAAAGACAATCCAGTTTTATTTTCAATGGAACATCACAGCGATGAATTTGATCGATGATGATTAATTTTATTATAATAATAGTGTCATTTCCAGCAATCTAGAGGTACTATTTCCCCAAATGTTAACATCTCAGCCCTTAACTATGGTGTGGACTAATGGCTTTGAAGTAGGTAGGCCAAAATTAAATACATCAAAGACAATGTTTTTTAATATTTATTTTCTATATACATCATACATCATATTAATTAGATATCTATGGTTGCCGAAAATCGCTGGTAAAACATCATAAGAAATTTGTTGGCGCTGCATTTTGACTATAAATGGTGATGTGATGACGATGAATTTTACTATATAAAAGTGTCATTTCAGGTCATCTAGAGCTACTACTTCCTAACATTTTCGCTCACGAAATGTCCCCTCAGATCTGCGCCCTTGTCAAA